>NC_133617.1:630696325-630996325 GCF_048593235.1 Sminthopsis crassicaudata
TCAAGATATCTTGCTAGGTTTCAGTGGACAAAATTTATATTCCTTTGGACAGAACACTTCAGGTAAGAGTATGATACATTATGTGGGAAGGGAAAGGAAACGGAAAGGAAAGAAGAAAGAAAAGAGAAGACAAGAAAAGAAAAGAAAGCCAAGAAAGGAAAAAAAAAAAAAAAAAGGATCTATGCTGTCCAACTTCACAGTTCCAGTTAGTTCTCCATTGGCAAGCAGCTCTTACTCTTATTCTCAGAGGTTTGTCTTTCATTCTCAAAGAGGATCATGACATCAGGGAGGTGATGCCATGATTTTCAAGTGAATTGGATTGAAGTGAGGGAGGGCTATGCAAAGTCACAACTTTCAGCAACATATATACTAAGATGGGCATAATGTGGAGAATATTAGCATGATCCCTGTGCAAGGATGACAAGCAAATTTGCAAAGCATTCCATATATTGTTATGTAATGAAACAAAAAACATGGAGTCTAAGAACAGTAGGATTCAAATCCTGTTTTTTCTACTAACTTGCCATGGGACTTTGGGAAGGTTATTTTCTGTCTATAACTCTCAATTTGGGGGTTAGACAAAATAATCTCTAAAGTTTCCATCATCTTCAATATTCTCTCCAATTTGACCCTGTCAAATCCAGGCCAACAAACACTTATAAAGCATCTTATATTTGTAAAAAAAAAAAATCACCTAAACACAATAATTTACTCAAGATGCTTACTAAATTTTATGGGTACAGAGTGGGAGTGGGAATTCAACATATTTACCAATAAGTATACATATGATAATTTGGGGAAAAATATAGCACTGGCAACTGGTGAAATAATGTCCAGAAGATACACATTTTCTCCTTAAAGGAAACTTAGTTTTTAGAGATGAAGAGCATTTTAATATATAAGGGATTAGACTATAGCAAGCCTGGAGAATATTTTTTCTTGCCAAGAATCATTTGAATATTTATAAAATCATTCATGGGCCATACAAAATTATCAACTTATAGAACTCGAGCAGTGGGAGATTGTTGTAACTAGCGTTCAGTTCATCATCACCTGTGGTTGCCTTAGCAAATTATTTCACAGGACTTTTACAGCCCACAGCCAGATGTTATCCACCCCTGGTCTATGGAAAGCATATGTATGTGTCTGAAAAATGGAATATTGATTTCAGGGAAAAACCAGAAAGCCTATGTGTTTGGAATGTAGAATGTGTAAAGGAAAGTAATCTAAAATGAGCGTGGAAACATCAAAATGTGAAAGATTTCAGATACAAAGTTAAGGACTCTCTTTTTTTTATCCTAGAGGTAAAAGGTAAAAAAAAAAAAAAAAAAAAAAAAAAAAAGCCTTTGACCAAAGCAGTGAAAGAGTTAAACATGTTTTATGGAAATAATTTCAGTGGTCCCACAGAGGATGAATTGCAGATGGGATGGACTTGAAATCAGATGTCTTATAAGGATTCTGCTAAGTAATCCAGTCCAGAGGTGATTCTGTCTTGAACGCATTAAGTTCTTTGTGATAAAAAAAAAAATACTATTGTTCCTTGGTGTGTCTATAAAACAAATAGATTTTGACATAACTGTAATGGAATTACTTGTCACCACCTGGAATATAACAAAGTTTTAGTTGCTGCACTTTTAAAATATGTAATAAAGTTAAAGAAGATTCACAAAAGATAGAATAAGCATTTATCAAGCTCCTACTATGTGTCAGGCACTATTCTAAGGAGATACATATCCAAGCAAGACAGACATATTCTACCCTCAGAAAGCTTACATTTTAATAAAGGAAGACAAAAAAAAAAAAAAAAAAAAAAAAAAAAGGAGAAATGGGAAGGGAAAAGGTTATGGTTTAAAACTGGTGCCTGGGAAATGATAAGAATGAATAAGGTTGGCCTGGGGTCTGCTTACTATGAAAACAGACTCAAAAACTGGACCTTGTAAAGTCGCTAAAAGGCAAAGCCTGAGAGAAAAGAGAATTGAAGTCCAGAGAGGAAGCTCTGAAATATTATGGTGTAAAGACTAAACTTGAATTGAAAGATATGAGTTCTAGCTGTTGATTTCTCACTAAAAGATGTATGACTTTGGACAAGTCACTTCTATTCTCTAAGGTAAAAATTTTCCCCTCCTATAAAATGTGAATGTTGTATCAGATGATCTCTAAATCTCGAATTTATATATTTAAAAGTTTGCACGGTGCTTTACAAATATTTCATTTTATTCTCATTGTTATTTTGTTCTTATTTTTATTTTATTATATTATTCTTGTTATTATTCTCATTTTACAGATGAGAAAATAAACAAGAAATTGAGTGACTTGCTTAGGATCAAACAGCTAGTAAGTCTGAGGGAGGATTTGAACTGAAATCTTCCTGACTTCATGTTCAGCACTCTAATCACTGTTCCCCTCTATTGTTGTCATTCAGAAATTTTCACTCCTGCCCGGCCCAACTCTTTGTGACCCCATTTGTGGGGATGGGAGATAGGAGGAGTCTCTTAGCCAATTAAGATCAGAGTGCTGAGGAGCTCAACTTCAGAGACCCAGAGCTATGATTGGTTTTGTCTAGGCTCATGTTTTTTCCTTCATATTTTAAAATGCCAGTTACCTTAGGAGTTTAAAAATAATGGGTACTATTCTAGATTTGACTTGAGAAAAGCTAGACTCATATTATGTCTCTGATATTTACTAATTCTGTGACCATGGACAAATCCTGTAATGATCTTGGTTTCTTCTTCTGTAAGGGGGCATATTAATACTTAGCCAATTCAATTAAACAGAAATTTATTTAAGTAGCTAGCTGGCAAATTATTTTCTTGGCAAAGATAATGAATGATTTGCAATTATTGTCTCTAGCTCATTTTAAAAATGAAACTGAGTCAAAGACTTAAGGGCCTTGCCCAAGTCACACAGCTAATAAAGTCTGAGACTACATTTGAACTCATCAAGATGAGTTTTCCTGACTCCAGACTCAGCACTTTATATACAGTACCCTCTAGCTGACTCTAAAGTAACATCAATTTATGATATCCTTTACTCTAAGGTTCTTCCAATGTATCATGTGTGATGAGTGATACTGTAAAGTACCTTGTTATAAAGTATCAAATACATGCTAGTTATTTATTTTCTTTCCTCAGAATATTTTACAAGTCTTAGTTTTTAATCAACTTGGCATTCTTTTTATTTTATTTTTTTGGGGTTATACATATACATTTATTTTTTACATATTTCCATATGAGTTATGTTGGGAGAAAAAAAATCAGAACAAAAAAGGAAAAACCATGAGAGAAAGAAAAAAAGAAGAAAAAAGGTGAAAATAGTATGCTTTGATCTGCATCCAGTTTTCATAGTTCTCTCTCTGAATGCAGATGGTATTTTCCATACAACATTTATTGGAATTGCCTTGGATCACTGAATTACTGAGAAGAGCCAAATCTATCATATTTGATTATCACCCATTCTTGTTGTTGCTGTGTACAATGTTTTCCTAGTTTTGCTTCTTCACTCAATATCATTTAATGTAAATCTTTCCAGGCTTTTCTAAAATCAGCTTGTTTAACATTTCCATGATTTTTATATACATATATGTGTGTATATATATGTATGTAATATTTGATTACTTTTTATACTATTACTTATTCAGCCATTCTCCAATTGATGGGCATCCACTCATTTTCCAATTCTTTGCCACCACAAAAAGAACTGCTACAAACAATTTTGCACATGTGGATCCTTTCCTCTCTTTTTATAATTTATTTGAGATACAGACCCAATATTGGTACTGCTGGGTCAAAGGGTATGCACAGTTTTGTAGCCCTTTATTATGCATAGCTCCAAATGACTCTCCAGAATAGTTGGAACAGTTCACAACTTCATCAACATTGCATTAGTATCCCACCTCTCCTACATCCCTTCAACATTTATAATTATTTTTTCCTGTCATCTTAGTTAATCTGATAGGTGTGAAATGATATCTAGATTTTATTTTTTTACATTTTCAGTCTGACATTTTGTATTTCTCCATAATATTTTTAACATGGTTTTTAAAAATAAGTTAATTGGAGAGTTCCCCACACAGTTACTTTTGCCTTTTTTAATCAGTTCCATTTATTTTTCATCTTCAAGTCAATAAGCTGTGATTTTTCAGTAGAATTAAATCCTAAGGGTCTGCCATCTCCAGTGAGGAATTTTAATACTTTTTAGCATCTCAGGTTGTAGGATGCTGATGGTTCTTACTCTGGGCTTTTGGAAACTTAACCAAAGGATGAATGTCAAAATTTCCTGAAAGAACCAGCTTCATTTGATTGCCCAAGAGCCCTCATTACCAAATGTAGTTGTAGGGGAGTTCTATGGTCTAAAAAGAGACTCACTCCTTCCCTCTGTGAACATCAGAACAACAGGATGGCTTCTCCCTGGAAAGCAGAGGGATAGGGTGAATATGAGGGACAAAATGGAAGACACTTAGCTAATTAAGATGAGTGCTGAGGAGCTCAACTTCAAAGAAACCCAGAGCTATGGTCGGCTTTGTTTGCTGAGGCTTATTTCTTTTTCCTTCCTATTCTAAAATGTCAGCTTATAAGGATTATCTTAGGAGTTTTAAAATATTAATATATAATAATCTTAGTTTTCAATAGTGCTTTTTACTCTGAAGGACTTTCAAACTATTTTATAGGCTAGCATTTGCAGTTAGGTCCACTTTGTCTTCATTTGTGAGGAGTGAATTGGTTCTTATAGAGGTCTGAAACAGGAAAGTGTTTATTAATGTGCTGTTGTTTTCAAATCAATGACTGGATTTATTGGGCAGCCTTGGAATTTTCAGAAGCTGGGAAGGAAATCTCCCCTGATCTTTTGCAGCATGAAATAATGGACATTGTCTAGACTTGGCTTGTGGAAAGCCTATGGTATTTACTAATTCTGTGGCCATGCCAAAGTCTTGTAAAAGTCTCATTTTCATCATCTGTTAGAAGAGTATATTAATACTTAGTTAATTCAATTAAATACACATTTATTAAGTATAGATACTAGATTCTAGGAACTATGTTAAGTACTAAGAATTATGGCGGGAGGCATCTAAGGGTGTGGGGAGATAGGCAAGGACATAGTCTCTGCCTTTATGAATCTTACATTCTATTAGGGAAATTTTGTATATACATATCTATGTATGTATGTATATGTATGTCTGTATGTACAAAATACAAGATGTCCCAAAAATCTTGGTTCACTTTTAAGTTTTATAGCTCAAAAAAACTTACATTCTAATGAAAGAGGACAACACTGAAGGGAATTTGGAAAGGGAGAAGGGTTATGGTTTGGAGCAGATAGCAAGGATAGCTTTAATAATTTAAAACTGCACTAAGACTGTTGGGATTCCCTGTATATGACAAATAAATGCCAAATAATTTCAGGGAGAAGGAAAAGAAACAACTCCATGAATTAAGTTATGACAAGTTTTAAATTCTATACAGAAGAATTTGTGTTGAATCCTAGAGGCAATTGGGAGTTTTGTACCAGAGTAATATGGTTAGACTTGTGCTTCAAGAATACCAATTTTGATGAATAGGAAAGTGAAGAGATCAGCTGCATGGAAAACAATTACATTGAATTAGTCTATGATATATACAGTAGGGGAAAGAAGTAGGGGAAAAGGAAGGAATGGGCTTGTTAAGATTCTAATCTTTAATCAAAATAATGAGAGCCTCAACTAAGATGTCAGGTAACAATGTGAATGGAGAGAAATCACTCAGGAGAAATCTTGTTGAGGTAGAATTGATAAGACTTAGTAACCAATTGGATGTGGGGACTAAGTGAGACTAAAGAATCCAGGGTGAATCTTGGATGAATGGAAGCATTATGGTGCCAAAAAACAGAAATAGAAGCATGGATTGGTCCAGAAGGGGAAGATTTAGAGAGAAAGATAATGAGTTCTGTTTTGTACATATTGAGTCCGATGTGCTTATGGGTCTTTTAAGTGGAGATGTCCAGCAGGCAGCTAGTAATGCAACTGACAAGAGAGATAACCTTTTAAGATTATTGTGAGCAATTTATTTTGTCAACCATAGAAAAATGTGAGTTATTATTTTTATCCCTAGACTCTTGACATTTGTATTTATCAACTAAGTTTTCACAGTCCTACATTTGTGATTTTAAGAATGGTTACAAAGAATTTTCTTGAGGGAGTCACAGAACCACAAAATATCAGCATTGGAAAGAACCTCAGTGGCTAAGTAGTCCAACTTATACCTGAAAAATGAATCTGCCTTACAATATGCCCAAGAAGCTATTGCTATTCAGTAAGAAAGAATTCACTACTTTCTGAGGTGTCCCTTCCACTTTTGAGAATTTTGGTTTTGTTTTCCCATAATACCAAACTGAAATTTGTTGGTTTGTAACTTCCACCTATTGCTTCCCATTCTACTCTCTGAGCCTAAGTACAATAAATCTAATCTAACAGATTGATTTCTTTCATTGCTGGAACAGAGTTTAGAGATCAACTACTCCACCCCTTATTTTGTTATTTTTGTTCAGTCATATTTAGTCAAGATCTATTCTCATGACCTCATTTGGGATTTTCTTGGCAAAGATGTAGTCCATTTTCTTCTCTAGTTCATTTTACAGATGAAGTAAACAGGATAAAATTACTTCCTCAAGGCAACACAACTCATATGTTTCTGAGGCTAGATTTGTGCTCACACCTATCGTTCTGTGTACTACGCTATCACCTCACTTCCCCTAACCCCTTATTTTGGATAGTTTGTGCTGCACTCCAGAGTGATTATGGATATCATTCCCAAGTGTGAATGTTTTGAGGCTAAATGCTATCAACATGTCATCAACCACAAGCAGATATTTTATTATCTATGGGGAATCCTTACCATACTTGTGGAATAGCATTCTCTAATGCTAGGTATCTTTCAAGCAACCTTATTTACAAACTGTATCTCTGTCAAATATTCATACCTCTTCTACAGATTCTATAGATCATAGACCTAGAGAAGGAAGGCCATCAAGTCCAAAGTCTTTTCATTGTAGATGAGAAAACTGAGGTCATTACTACTTAAATGAATTGCTCAATATTATATAAAAATTAAGTGGAAGTTAGGATTGGAACCAAAATCTCTAACAAAAAGCCCTTCCTCTTATTCCATGTCTCACTTGAAATTAATAATCAGAGGGACATTGAAAAAAGTCACCTCTGTTATTATAGCTTTCAAAGAATCTTGTATGGTTTTGAAATATGCATGGGATTCACCTTGTTGGAGGAGAGCCTTTAGGGTCCACTTTGCTCTACCTAATCAAATTCATTTTTAGAGTGTACAAAAAACCAAACACATGGGTATCTTGTGTCCTCTATACCTTTCAATTATTTTTGTGATTATAAAGATGTGTTCTGTTATGGTGTATCAATTACGAAAGTCTTCCTAGTCTTTCTCAGTCCTTCATCAATAATTCTTTCAATGTATTTCTAAATCATCATCATAAATATTTTGTAAAAATGGTCCCAAAAGGTTATAGGTTAGAATTTACTGATATTTTGTAGTCTCTACTTTTGATTGTTTTGGTAATAAGGCCAGAAATTTCTCCCGAAATCTTTGGATCCTCATTCTTTTTCAGAAATTTTGGTAATTTTTTTCCTAAGAGCTTTAAAAATGTGGTAGATCTCTTTTGTGTATTTTTCATCGAATTCAGGGATTATCCCCACCCTGCTTTTCTTTAGTATTATTTCTAACTTCCATGCAAGTATATCAGTGACTAATACTGATCCAAATGTTGTCAGGTCACTAGTCACTAGTATCAATGGAAAATAATTTCTTATGGGTATCTTCACTTATCTTTTCTATATTTCTAATCTGTTCATTGTCCTTCTTGTTTCATCTTTAGGTGCAGCAGGAATGATTTGTCTTATTTGTTTCTTTCACCAAAAATTAGATATTTGCGGTTCCAATCTCTATTTCTTATTGTCTAAGGGGTGATGGTTTCCATACTTCTATCATCATACTCAAATAGATTTATAAATTAATTAAATTCTAAACTGGGGGAGTGGTCACAATTTCTTGTCATGTGACAAAGACTTCATGTGTTTATTTAGATATTTATTGGGGTCTTTTGCCTTTGGTCTCATTGCGGTGGTAGAAATATAACAAATTCTCATGTTTTTCTTCTATTAATTATTTTCTCCTACATATAGCTTATTTTGTGGATATTTTGCTTGTATATTGTCTCACCCCTTAAATTGTTACCTCCTTGAGGATAAGAACTGCATTTTTTAAATTTGAAGGTTTTTTTTTTATTTTCAAAACATATACAAGGATAATTTTTCTTTTTTTCTTTTTTTTTGATAATTTATTAATTTTATAATTATCATTTTTTGACAGTACATATGCATGGGTAATTTTTTTTACAATATTATCCCTTGTATTCACTTTTCCAAAATTTCCCCTCCTTCCCTCTACTCCCTCCCCTAGATGACAGGCAATCCCCTAGATATTAAATGTGTTACAGTAAGGATAATTTTCCAACATTAACCCTTGCAAAACCTTGTGTTCTTTTCCCTCCCTTCTCCCAATCCCCTCCCCTAAATGATAAGTAAACTAATGTATGTTAAAGATGGTAAAATATATATACATAAATTGAATATAGGCATACATATTTATGCAATTATCTTGCTGCACAAGAAAAATCTGATCAAAAAGGGAGAAAAATGAGAAAGAAAACAAAATGCAAGCAAACAATAACAAAAAAGAGTGAAAACGTTATGTTGTCAACCACACTCAGTTCCCACAGTCCTATATCTGGGTGTAGGTGGATCTCATTATCATAAGATCATTGGAACTAGCCTGAATCATCTTATTGTTGAGAAGAGTCATGTCTATCAGAATTGATCATTGTATAGTCTTGCTGTTGTCATGTACAATGATCTCCTGGCTCATCTCATTTCTCTTAGCATCAGCACCTGCAAGTCTCTCCAGGCCTTTCTGAAATCATCCTGTTGATCATTTCTTATAGAACAATAATATTCCATAATATTCATATGCCAAAACTTATTCAGCCATTCTCCAACTGATTGGCATCCATTCAGTTTTCAGTTTCTTGCTGCTATAAAAAGGGCTGCCACGAACATTTTTGTACATGTGGGTCCCTTTCCCTTTGTTAAGCCCAATAGGAGCACTGCTGGATCAAAGGGTATGCACAATTTGATAGCCCTTTGAGCACAGAAGAACTGTCTTTTTGTAACCCTAGTGCTTAGTACAGTGCCTGGCATACAGTAGGCACTTAATGAAGGTTAACTGATGGATTGGTTAATTGAGACCAGTTAAATTCTTTAGGGAATTGTAAGTCTTGGTGATGTTCATTCTTACACATTGATGTTTCATTTTTATAAAACAATAATATCACTTTAAATGGATCAGGTTAAGATCATCCCAATTACATGCTTTATCTTTTCCTTTTAAGTCTTTCTTTTAATTTGATGTTGATTTTGATCAACAGCAATGACATCAAGACAAAAAACATATATAGCATTATATATAATACATTTCTTTATATATATATATGTGTATATATATATATATATATATATATATATATATATATATATATATATATATATATATATGTACACACACATATGAGAAACAACATAGCATCATTGTGGCATAGTGGATAAAGAGTTTGCTTCAGAGCCAGGAAGAGCTGGTTTCAAATCCAGTTTCTGCCATACACTAGTTTTATGTTCTTTGGCAAGATACGCAACGTTTCATTGCTCAAGCTAATTATTTAAGACTATAAATTATAGACAGAATGTGGATCAGTATTGGGAAATGGAGCTTCCTCATTTGGGAATTCTTTGTACCAATGAAATCACTAATCCAATTCCTATCTCTATGTAATATTTACACACACACACACACACACACACACACACACACACACACACATATATATACATACATATGCATTTACATATATACATATAAGTATCTATATATGTGGATCCACATATAGTGTATATAAATAAATAAATATATATATATTTACACAGATATATATATATATGCACATATATATACATATATATATATATATATGAATCTATATATCTATGTTTGCTCACATGGAATATGATTATTTCAAAACATCAAGGACCCATAATTTAATTGATATTGTCAATCCAATGACACAGATTCCAATGATCAGACACTCCATATGCATAAAAAGCTCAAATGGAAGGAAGAAAACAAGCTTTTATCACTAGTATTGTCATACTACTAAGTTTAGGGATGGAAAGATCAAAATAGTAATGACATTCAATATGCCCATTTAAGGCTGACATCCCAAGGTGCCCTTTTCCCCAATAGCCCACTTTTCCAGGTTTTCCATGAGGCACAAGCCCCTCTTTACAAACAAATAGTCAGGGTACAGTTCATTATGCTCAGTGCTTTTGCCTTGAAATATCTATCGTTATATCCTGTGGAACTGTTTGTTATGAGGAAATGTGTGGACTAGAAAAAGTTAGACATTAAATCATTATTTCATGCAGAAAGACATTGCTAAAGGGATAGAATTACTCACTATATTAATTCTGTCCTTCAGCTACTAGTACATCTTTCTGCATAATGACCTCAGTTGAAAATGTATTGTTGAATCCATTTGAGTATATTTCCACTCCGATTTTGTTTTGCCTGAAATTGAATAATCTAAAGCTTTTGTCCATGTTCCCCTCCCTATATACTTCCTTTAACCATTCTCTTCTGTTCCTCCTCTGCCACCTCCATCAGTCAATACTCTTCCTTCCCCCTTCCATTCACAGGAACACCATTTTCTGAGCTGGAAAAAATCTTAGAGATCATGTACAATCCTTCCCTTCAATCCAACTATTTTTTTTTTTTTTTTGGTTGAGAAACCTAAGACCTAGACAGAGTAGATAATTTACCTAGAATTAAACTAAGGGGCAAAAATGGGGTTTAAGTCCCAAATTCAGTACTCTTTCCATTAGGACCTGAAGCATCAGATTACTCCATATGCATAAAAGACTCAGATGGAAGGAAGAAAACAAGCATTTATTTAGTATCTACTAAGTGCCAGACATTGTGCTAAGCATTTTACAAATATTGTCTCATTTGACCTGCACAATAATCCCAGATGATAGATGCTATTATTATCCCTATTTTACTGCGGAAACTGAGACAGATAAAGGTTGAGTGCCTTGACTAGGATTACACAACTCATATGTGTTTGAAGTTAAAGTTGACTGCAGGCTCAGAATTATTATCTACTGCCCTATCTATGGTGGAAACTTCCTAGGTAGAAATATGCTTATCTCAAAAAAGGGACCATAAACCTATACAGTAGCATAGGTACTTGATAGGATCATAGCTTTAGTTGTGGAAGAAATCCTGGAGATCATTTGTCCAACATATTCATTTTTACAACTGAGAAAACTGGGGCCCAGGTATGTTTAGAGATTTGCCAACAGATATTTTGGAGAAGACCTAGCACTAGAGTCCAGGTTTTCTGGCTGCAGTTAACACTCTACCCAATGTACTCCATTGCATCTCAGACCATATTAATTGAATTACAAAATCTCAGAATTACAAGGAAACTTATAAAATCCCCTAGCCCAATCCATTACCTAATATAGGAATACACTCAGCAATATTCCTGAGGGGTAGAATTCAACTCTCTTATTTGAGCAATTCTAATGTTTGGAAACATCTTTAATCCTTATCCACTCATCAACAAGTATTTATTAGCCACCTAATAAATGCCAGGAATGTATTATGTTTTGCGGATATGATTTTTGTTGTTATTGAGGAAATAGGTGTTAAGTGACTTGACCAGAGTCACATAGCTAGTAAGTGTCTGAGACTGGATTTCAATCAGGGATCCTGATTCCAGGACTAGTGTTCTATCTATTGTGCTGACTTGCTGTCCTAGGATATTAATTTAAAGAATGAAATATTCTTTATTCTCACCAAGTTTACATATAAAAGGCAGTTCATTCCAATGTTGGACAGTTTAAATAATTGTAAATTTTTTTCCCTTATAGGAAGACAAAATCTGCCTCACCATAGCAACCATTCTTTGATGATTTCTGAGGTCTCTTCCAGCTTTAAATTCTAGGGTTGTTTGCCACAACCACTCCGATACTCCCTTCCCAAATAAAACCACACAGTCTCTTAGAAACCTGACAATAACTCTAACCTAACAAAAGTCAGACATTAGGCCCAAGAGAAATCAGCACACTGTATTTTTGCTTCCTCATTAATTCATTTGAAAACCATTTATTAAGGAGCATATGTTCCCAAGCACCTAATACAATGCCTGGCACCTCATGGATACTTAGTAAATGTTTGTTGATTCATAGTCTGATTTGGGGTAATTTTGTGTCCAGATCTATTTCTGTGGAAATCTGTTTTGGTTTGGAGTAGAAATGAATGTCTATGTTAGCAGTAGATTCTCAAACTAAGGGAAACATCAGGGGGACTGGGAGAGAGGAAGATATAAGATCATGGGACTAGGACTAGCCTCCCAGCCAATTCAGAAGCTCTCCAGTTTGGTGAATCCTGGTTTACCCAGTTCTCAAAACAATTCTCAAACCTGCATTTCCATGGCAATGTGCATACTAGAAAGAAAGACAGAGCTAGAGCCAAGAGACCAAGGTTTCAATCTTGGCACTGACACTAAAGTGTGATCTTGGACAAGTTGTTTAACCTCTGAGCTTGTGAGGTTTCTCCTCTGTAAAATAGAGATTATAGCTGTAGGAAGACCTGAGTTCAAATTCAGACTCTTACAAGCTGGGTGGCCTTGGCAAGTCATTTAATTTCTGTTTAGCTAAGTTTCCTTATCCATAAGATAGGGATAATAATAGCACCCTTTATCTATAGAATAAAGGGATTGTACTAGAGAACATGAAGGTCCCTTCCAGGCCTAAGTCAATGATCCTATAACTATTAATATGTCTATATCAATTTGTGTAGTTTATGGTGGTGTTCCCACTGGAGCAAACTACCCATAGGCCTGCATTTTAACATCTCTATCAAAAACAGAGGCAGACATGATCTTCCTTTTATTATATTTGAAGATGATACAAAGTTGCAAGGGATAGCTTAAAACATTAAATGGAAAGGTATATAAAGAAATATTTCTAACCTGAGAAGTTGGGCTGAATTGAATACGAAGAAATTCAATAGGAACAATTTTTTAAGTTATATATTTGGGTTCAAAAATGAACTTCAAAAGCCCAATATGGGGACTATGGGTTACATAAGACTTCCTTTGAAAAAGAAGACATGGGGTCAGAAAATTGAAGATGAAGCACTCTACCTACCTCCTGCCAGACAAGTAATGGACTTAAAATGCAGAATGAGACATATCTTTTGAGCCTCACTAATGTGGAGATTTGTTTTGCTAGACTTTGCTTAATTCTTATGAAGCTTTGTGGGAGGGAGAAATAATAAATGCTTGAAAACATGTTTATATATACACATATATGTATATATAATAAATTAATGAATGCACACAGATACATGTATATATGTATATATATGTATATATATAAATATATATACATATATCTCTGTATATGTGTGTGTATGTGATTTTTAAAAAATCCTGATAGTTTTAATACTAATGCAAACAAGATTAGAAGGGAAGTAACAAATTGGGAAAATATTTTTAAAAGGAAAGGTTCTGACAAAGGTCTCATTTCCAAAATATATAGAGAACTGACCCTGATTTATAGGAAACCGAACTATTCTCCAATTGATAAATGGTCAAGGGATATGAACAGACAATTCTCAGATGATGAAATTGAAACTATTGCCACTCATATGAAAGAGTGTTCCAAATCACTATTGATCAGAGAAATGCAAATTAAGACAACTCTGAGATACCACTACACACCTGTCAGATTGGCTAAGATGACAGGAACAAATAATGATGAATGTTGGAGGGACTGTGGGAAAACTGGGACACTGATACATTGTTGGTGGAGTTGTGAAAGAATCCAGCCATTCTGGAGAGCAATCTGGAATTATGCCCAAAAAGTTATCAAACTGTGCATACCCTTTGACCCAGCATTGCTGTTATTGGGATTATATCCCAAAGAAATACTAAAGAGTGGAAAGGGACCTGTATGTGCCAAAATGTTTGTGGCAGCTCTTTTTATTGTAGCTAGAAACTGGAAGTTGAATGGATGTCCATCAATTGGAGAATGGTTGGGTAAATTGTGGTATATGAAGGTTATGGAATATTATTGCTCTGTAAGAAATGACCAGCAGGAGGAATACAGAGAGGCTTGGAGAGACTTACATCAACTGATGCTGAGTGAAATGAGCAGAACCAGAAGATCACTATACACTTCAACAACAATACTGTATGAGGATGTATTCTGATGGAAGTGGATATCTTCAACATAGAGAAGATCCAACTCACTTCCAGTTGATCAATGATGGACAGAAATAACTACACCCAGAGAAGGAACACTGGGAAGTGAATGTAAATTGTTAGCACTACTGTCTATCTACCCAGGTTACTTATACCTTCGGAAGCTAATAATTAATGTGCAACAAGAAAATGGTATTTACACACATATATTGTATCTAGGTTATATTGTAACACATATAAAATATATGGGATTACCTGTCATCGGGGGGAGGGAGTGGAGGGAGGGAGGGGATAATTTGGAAAAATGAATAAAAAAAATCCTGATAGTTTTAATGGACTTTGAACTTAATATGAGTCAGTGTAATAAAGCAGTCAAGTGAGGCTGGTGATTTTGCACAGCTTTCTCTCACTTAAATCCCAGTCATTTGCATGTCATGGCATTCCCTCCCTATGTTATAGTCCTCTGACAAAAAAGTACAAACAACAATAGCAACAAGAAAACTAACTTGATTTCTGGCTGCATGTAGGAGAAGGATAGTGTTCAGAATGAGGAAGGTCACTCATTCCTCTGTTCTCTTCCCTTCTCAAATCACAGTTGGAGTATTGAGTTTAGTTCTGGTCATCTCATTCACTCACTCATTCGTAGTTCAAATATGAGTTAGCTATTTTGAACAATTAAATGGCATCCATTATCACATAACAGAGAACGGGCTCCTGAAAGAGTGAGTAGAGGATGTCAGTCTTGATGAGGGGTAGTTAGGAGGTCCATGAAGACCTCCTAGTATGTGGAGATACTCTCTGAGATAATAAGTTTGGCTGGAGAAGTATAAGTAGGTACAAGATGAATGCTCTTGAGTCTTAAAGACAGTACAATGGAAATTAAAGAGGATAACCAGGATGGAGAAGCAACTGGAAATTTTGCCATGGGAAGAATGGTTTAAAAATGGTAGGTAGCATGATGCATTTCAAAGTCAGAGGTTCTGGGTAAAAATCTTGTCTCTGACAATTTATGACTTTAGGCAACTTCCTCATCTAAATGACAGTTGTGGTATTATATGGTTTTAGAAATCCGTTTTTGTTCTAAACCTCTGATATTTTTATCTAAAATATGTTAATCTGATGAAGACTTAAGGACAGAAATAGCATTTATTTATTAGTAAATAAATAAATGAATGATCAGTTATCTTCAGCTATTTGAAGAGCTATCTTTTAGAGGAAAGATTAGATGGCTTCAGCTTGGCCTTAGAAGGCAAAACTAAGGCCTTTCAGAAAGTTTCAGACATGCAAATTTAAGTTCAATTTTAAGAAAAAAATTTCTCAGAATCAAAGCTATGGTGCGAGTTGTCTCTGGAAGAAGTGGGCTTCTAATTCAGGCTGTCTAACTATTTGTTCAGGCTTGCTATTGAAAGTATTCACACTTCAGGTAGGGTACTGGCCAGATAACCTCTGAGGTCCTTTCCAATGCTGAACATCAATGATTCTGACACAGACAGGATGCTGGGGTTTTCAAAACTGCAGACATAAAATGAGGGTTGCCAGCCTGAGCTATATCAAAATTACAAGAAAACCTCTATAAGCCAGGTTTCTCAGAGAACAGGTCATTTAGGGTTAATAGATTTTTTTTTTTTCAAGTTAACTCATAGAAGACAAAACTCTTTTATTTTCCCTCTTTGGTTTGAAAATCTTTCTCAACACATGAGCCAACCAGTTACAGGATGTTAGTCCTGGAAGAGGCCTTAGAGAGTATCCTGGTCTATACCCTTGTCCTCTAGCTGAAGAACTGGGAAACAGCATCTTAGGAAACAGTAATGACAGGCTTAATGTCACACAGGAAGCTAGTAACAGAGGCAGACCTAGAATGTAAGATCCCTGATTCTCAGTTCACTTCTTCCGATGCCCCACACCGTGTAGTCCAAAGACACTGAGGGTGCAAGGAGACAGGCTGTGTATACAATCTGGAAATCACAACTATCCTAAAATATAGATTTTCCCTTATAGAATGGCCTAATGGGACAGCCAGGTGGTGCAGTGGATAAAATCCTGGCTCTGGTTATCAGGAAGATTTATCTTCCTGGGTTCAAATCTGTTCCCAGGCACTTATCAGAATTTACTGACTCTGGGCAAGTCACTTAACCCTGCCTCAGTTTTTTTACCTATAAAAGGAGATGGAGAAGGAAATGGCAAACTATTCCAGTGTCTTTGCCCAAATGAGATTACAAAGAGTCAGACAACAACTGAAATGTTTGAACAACAAATGCTATAATGCCATTTAATTATATAGATTATCATATTTAATCTTCATAGGATGGATAGAATTGATGATGCTGGACTTGGAAAGATCTGAGTTCAAATTCTACCTCAAATACTTGCTAGTTGGGCAACCTTGAGAAAGTTATTTAATCTCATTTTCCTCATCTATAAAATGGAGATAATAATAGCACCTATTCCATGAGGTTGTTGGAACAATCGCAAGAAATAATATACCAAAATCCCTTTGCACACTTTAATGAATTGACAAATCATAGAAAAAGGTTATGAAGTCTGATTGACAAATATTATTATCCTCACTTTACAGATGAAGAAACTGAGGATCAGAGAAGGACAAGGTCTTCAAGCTTGTATATCTAAGTGTTTGACTTTAATCCATATCTACTTTCTCTTCCTGTAATGTACTCTGTATCTGCATCTGACCTGATGTGATTTTTATGCATTAGATGAATCAGGCTCATTATCATCAACGTTATTATTATTCAGACATGGGGATTAACTAGCTAATTAATTAGGTAAAAGAAGGAAAAAAAAAAAGATTTCTAGTGGAAAGGGAAATGTTCAGCTGGGGTCCTGACCATTTTAGATGGCCCAGCCCTGAAGCTGTTAGGGCACAGTCAGCTGAAAGAAGGTTCTAGTGTCAAAGGCTACAGGGGACAGGAATAGAATCTGATCTTGAATTTCAGATCAATGAACTGAATACTAAAGGTTAAGTTAAAAGTAAAAAGATTTTCTTTAGCTTTTTTCTTTTGATCTAATCATCTTATTAAATTATAAATAGTAAAGAGGGATTTGGTTAACTATCTAATTAAAAGGTCAGGATTTCTCTGAAGTTAACACTTGGATCCACTATAGAATCACAAAAAAAAGCAATGGATCTAAAACGTTGGTGCTAGAAGGCAGCTTTGAACATCAACACTTCACTTGCTATCAGTTGTCCAATAGGGAACTTAACAACAGAGGGAAAGAGCTGGAAAAGAATCCACAGCAAAGAATATAGAATGTTAGAGATAGGAAGGTTCTCATATCATCTACCAAATCCTTTCTTTTTACTGATGAGGAAACTGGACCTCACACAGTGAAATAACTTGCTAAGGGTCATATGACTTGTTAGAAAGAATTCCCAGAACTGTAATAATAATGATACCAACAACCCTTACAGGTATAGATCTCTGAGATTTGCAGAGTTTTACCAAAATTATTTACTTGATCCTGAATTGGTTCTGAATTCCATCTCAATGCTCTGTTACCTCATGCTGCTCAAAATCCTGTGGATTTTTTTTTTTTTTACTTGAAACCCAGATTCTACTTTTTGCATTATCGATTGCATTTCCTACCTTCATAATCAGAACTGGTTTTTCAGACTTGCTCTCTTTCTAACCCTACTCTTTATGGTACATTGATAGGTCCACAATTTCATCAGTGAGAACTTACCTAAAATGATTTAAGTAAAATCAATAGGCATATTAATGTGTCTACTACTTGCTAGTCAGTGAAGTTGTGATGGAATGCTAAGTGCTAGAAATATGAAGAAAAGCAAAAGAAATTCCCTGCATAGAATGCAAACTATAATATGCAAATAAATTGTATGTAGAAAAATTTAGAAATTCTCTCAGAGGTGAGGCACTAAGTATTAAGGGGTTTCTTTAAGAAAGTAGGAATTCAGCTGAGACTTGAAGGAAGCTATGGAAGCTAGGACGTGAGAGATAAGGAGGGAGAGTATTCCAGACATGGAGGGAAAGAAAGTGAGAATGTACCTATTTGTGTCTTACAAGGAGCATAAGGATTCAAGGATTATAGAATAATGAGAAGCAATTGAAGAAAAGCAATGAGATGATTGAAAGGTTGGAAGAAGTCAAATTATGAATGGCTTTTAAAACCATATAGAAGATTTTATATTTGATCCTGGAGATATTAGGGAGTCACTGGAGTTGAAGGGTGGGGGTGAGGAAGATAGGGGAAGGGCAATCTGCATTTTAGGAAGATTATCTCAATAACTGAGTGGAGAATGGACTGTCTGATGAGGAAAACTAACCAAAGGCTAATGCAGTTGTCTAGACATAATAGCTTTATCAGCTATGTCAGGGTAGCAGCAATGACAGGACAGAAAAGGGAACAAATGTGAGAGATATTATAAAGGCAGAATCAACAGGACTTGTCAATACACGTATTTGAGAAAAGGTAAGAGTGGCTAATTGCAGATAGTTATGAGCTTGAGTAACTTGGAGAATGATGGTATTCAATTTTTTTTTATTTCAATAGCATTTTATTTTTCCAATTACATGTAAAGATAGTTTTCAATATTCAGTTTTACAAAATTTTGAGTTACAATGTTTTTTCTCCATAACCACCTTCCTTCCCAAGACATCAAGCAATCTGGTATAGGTTATGCATATATATATATATATATATATATATATATATATATATATATATATATATACACATATATATATACATGTATATATATATGTATATATATATATAATTTAAAACATATTTTCATATTAATCATGTCATGAAAGAAAAATCAGAACAAAAGGGGAAATGGTGGTGGCATTCTCACCAATAGTCAATATGTTAAGAAGAGAAGAAAGTTTTAGGGAAAGATAGTGAACCATTTATGGATATGTATAGTTTAAGATATTTATAGGACATCCAGTTCAATATATAGTTGGAGTATAAAGGAATATTATTGTTCTACAAGAAATGATTATCAGGATGATTTCAGAAAAGCCTGAAAAGACTTACATTACACTGATTCTAAGTTAAATGAGCAGAACCAAGAGAATATTGTACACAGTAGCAAGAATGTGACAATCAACTGTGATGGACTTGGCTCTTTTCAACAATGAGGTGAAACATTGTTTCTACAATTCTAATAGAATTATGCTGGAAAGTGCCACTTGCATCTAGAGAGAGAAAACACAGTATTTTCACCTTTTTGTTGTTGTTTGCTTATTTTTTTCTTTCTACTGTTTTTTTCCCCTTTTGATTTGATTTTTGTGTGCGTGTACAGCATGGTGAATATGAAAATATGTTTAGAAGAATTATACATCTTTAGCCTATACCAGATTGCTTGCTATTTTGGAAGAGGGAGAGGGGACAGAAGAAGAAAAAGTTGAAACACAATATTTCGCAAAGGTGAATGTTGAAAACTGTCTTTGTATGTATTTAGGGGAAAAAAGACTATTTAAAAATAGTAATTGGAAAAGCTAGCATGGAGGTTAGGAGAGAGGTTTGTTGTTTTGAGTTATCTTTCAGACGTGTCCAACTCCTCATGTCAATATTTGGGATTTTCTTGGCTCCTGGAGTCATTTATTATTCCTTCTTCAGCTCACTGAGGAAATTGGAGCAAATAGAGTTAAATGACTTGCCCAGTGTCATACTGCTAATAAATGTGTGAAACCAGATTTGAACTCAGGAAGATGAGTCTTCCTGACTTCAGGTCTGACATTCTATCCACTGTGCTACCTAATTTCCCTGGAGAAAATTTAGGGCAATATAATTTAAATAGAGAATCACATGTACAAAGATGATAATTGAATCTATGGAAGCATGTGAGATCAGCAAGTAAAATAACATGGAGAGAAAAGAGAAGAAGAAGTAGAATAGAGCTTTGAGAGACATACTTTCTCCATATCTTCGTGTCCTTTGGAGTTTCTGTCCATTTCATTTCCTTCATTTTCCATAGAAGATTTAATCAAGATTTTGCAGATTTTTTTGCCAGTTCTTTTACTCTCAAGAGGTACCAGTTCATGAAACCTGCTATTCATCTCTTACCTCACATTCTTAATACATAGAATAATATTTTTTAGTTATCCTAAAATGTATATGGCTGCATGAACCCATCTGATTACTGTATGAGAGAATGCTATATTTACTTTATGATCATTCATGTTCTAGAGAATGTGTCTTTTACACTGCTTCTCAGGATTAAGTCTTCTTTGGTAATATGCTATAGCTCTTCATAGCTACCATTTCCCCCATGTGTGATTTTTCATTTTGATTCATTGAAGAGAATCATCATGTACTTTGATTCAGTGTGATACAGGAAAAAACTTACTAGATTTAAAGTAAGAAGACCCAAATTCAAATCCTACCTTGACCATTTAAAAATTCTAGGACCTTGGGATAGTCATTTAGCCCCACTGAGCTATTGCAATATAGTGAAAATATAGGATTAGATGGTTCTAAGGTCCCTTCCAACTTTGTCTATATTCCATTTATATAGATGTCCCCAAAAATTCAGTGTTAAGCTTTAGTAATTTAAAACCACACTAAGATTACAGTACTAAGTTTAGCAATGACAATGTTGGTGTTAAGTTGACCTTGTATATTAAGAGACAGCTTGAGATAATTAAAAACATCATTGCAGTTTCCCAGATTTCCTTGATCCAGTCTGATCTTTTTTGTCCTGCTTTTGGGTCTGCTCTATGGTATATTTGTTGTGTATGTCCAAGATAAAACTGTCACTATATAATCCAAAGTGCTGCCCATCTAGATGAGTACTATGGTCTGAGCAAGGTGCGTTTTTCTCTTATTTAGTTTTTCCAATATGGATGGTAAGACCCATCTCTTCCTAATTGTTGTGACTTTGACTCAGGAGTCTTTTCAAAGTTTGGTAGTTTGGTTCAATACATGCAATTTATTTTTGGTCAACAGAACATTTGGAGAAGTCCACTTTAGATAATCTTTATTTATCTGTATTTTGTTCAGGAAATTCTCCCTGACCATGGTGAACAGCTTAGGTAACTATACTTTCCTTTTTAATAAATCACTTGATATTTAAACTTCATGGATTGATGAGTAAAAATAATCTTTAGAGTTATACCTGTTTTATGATCTTGTACATGTACATATGGGAGACAAATTGTATTTTAAAAAAAAAAACCTTTCAAAGCTACATTCTGTTCTATTCAGTCAAATGTTATTGAAAAGTCAATAAGTGACAAAATGGTAAAATTATATTTTTCTTTATACTTTTAAATAAATTGTGCGACCATAAACATGTGAATGATATTCTTAGAAGGTGGAAGAAAGCAAGGACATTTTGAGGAAAAAAGTCTGCAAAGAGTTTGTTGATAGAATCAGCCAAGTTAACATTATTTTACATGCTTTTGTATGCATGGAAATGGAAGAAGGTAACAAACAGATGAAAAATGAAACAGATTGATTGAAGTTTCTATAACTATTATCACTGGTGATGATAAGAGACACTATATTTGGACTCTGCCAAGTTAGTATTTTTTTGTAAGGAAATGAAAACAGAATTTAAGCAGAGGAGTGTTTTGTATTTGATTTTAAAGATGGGATGAACCTGACCAAATACAGAAAATGATGGGGATGACAATTTTGAAGGCAATCAATGTAGAGCTCAATTAGGAATCATTTTTCAAGGTATCTCACAGGGAAATATTTTAAAAGAATAGAAAATTAGATATGAAAACATTTCTAACAACAACAACAACAACTAAGCAGACAAGACAATACCAAAAACTAGGATGCAATATATTTCATTTCTCATCCTTAGAATATCTATAAAAATATGCTAAATGAAAATATGGGTAAAGAACAGGCTGGTTTTTACAGATGATTTTCCACAGTAGACCACACACTTTTACACCCCTATAAAAGTGTTAATTAGATGACAATATTTGCTCTTCTAGTCTAACATGTTGGGGACATCTCATATGAACATCTAGTAAGAAATATCTCAAAATCTAATTTTGGTAATTTCCACACTCTTTAGAATAGTTTTAATATTAAAATGAGTATGCATGGACAGATAAGACAGATTCAGCGTGAATTAAACACATGTAAAATAGAAAACTGATCAGAGAAACAGATAAAACCAGAACCATCACTAGTTAATTTTTCACTCTAGGTAAATATATCAAAACCTTCCCACCCCCACCCAACCTAATTTTATGCTGTGCTTTGATAGTAGACATACATTCTACTTTATTATCTTTAGCCCATAGCTTTGTATGCCTGCAACTTGTAAAGTACAGCCCAGTTCAACTACTAACTTAGTTGTAAGACTTCAGACAGGTTATTTCATATGTATGTTCCTCAGTATTCTTTTCTATATAACAAATTTGAATTTGTGACCACTAAATAAAGTCTCTTTGAACTCTAACACTCTAGGATCAGATAATTTCCATTTGATAGAATTATAATAATGTGGCTTGAATCTCCAGCCCCCAGATGCTCTCTCTCTTGCCTTCCACTGCAGATGCAGATAGTAGGAAGTATGCTTCATTCAGAATCAGAAGACTGGGAATCAAGCAATAGTTTGTCACTTTTTATCGCTGTGGCCTTGAACAAAACAAAACTAATCTGGGCCACAGGAGGAGTAAACACCAATTGATCAAGATCATTTGTGATCATTTCCTATGTAATTCACACTCACACCCACATTCTCTCACTGATTTCTTAGAATACAGGGGCTGCTGAGGTGGTATATAAAACTGAAGGACTACCACAGAATTTATTTCTTCTTAGGACTGCCCCCCTTCTCCAGACTCCTGCTGTCTCTAATAGTCTGCATATACCCACTCCTGTGCTCAAGCAACCAGTGAAGATACAATTTCATTTTGTATTTATTTATGGCAGCTTTAGAAGCTTTTAATGATCTCTGCAG
Organism: Sminthopsis crassicaudata; assembly: GCF_048593235.1. Lineage (NCBI taxonomy): Eukaryota > Metazoa > Chordata > Mammalia > Dasyuromorphia > Dasyuridae > Sminthopsis > Sminthopsis crassicaudata. The sequence continues at coordinate 630,719,619 of NC_133617.1, forward strand.
GTGAAAATGGCACATTATTAAAGGTACTTTGTTTGATTGTCTAAAAATATAGTGCCTGCTCTCAGATCATCAAAGCAGCCTAGATTTCTCCTCTGCTCTGAGATCAACAGGCAGATCACTGAGCCAAAAATGGAAGCAGGAACTGAGCACATGATGGTAAATGCCTTCTCCCAACTTTTCCTTCATTTCAAATGCCTAGAGTTGCAGGCAATGACCCTTAAAAAGTAAGGCTGTATTACTATTTGCCACTTCTAATAAGACTTTCCATGCCTCTTGGAGAGAAATATTTGATGGGCTATCAACTGGCAGAGTCAAAATTTTGTCCATGTGGCCCCTGAGAACATGATCAGGATCAATGCGTGAAAGTTAGAGGAAACTAGATTTTTACTCAACTTTCTAATGTACCTTTTATTTAATGAGAAAAGGATTGCCTCAATAGGTAATGAGTTCACCATCACTCAAGAATATCAAAACAGCCAACAAAAGACCATCTACCAGGAATACCAATTAAGAGATTTCTACACCAAGTTGAAGGTTAAATGAGGTGACCTTTAAAGTTCCTTCCAGCTTCAAGATTCTGTGATTCTATGATAGGGAGAGAAGAATTACAAAATGGGGTGCCACTTGAGAGATCACCCCCCCAAATGACTGGATAAGAATCATAAGTATTCTCTCCTTGTTTGGTAAATACACCCAGTGGTTAATGGTGGTTAATGGTGCCTGTAATTGATGTCTAAAGTTATTTAAAAGTAAATTTACTAGAAAATAATTAGCAATTTTATAGTTCACTACTTCTTAATTTTGTGGATAAAAATTTCTCAATGGTTTTATCAGACTCCACAATACAACTGTACTGTGAAATAGCTTTCCCAAAATGGAGGGAAAAGTGTGCGCTCAATAAATAAATAAATATCTTTTATCTGTCTCATTATTATAATTTCTGCTCTTGGAACCCACCTCCTTTTCCCTCCTCCTTCCTCACCCCAATTTTATTATGCAGTAAATTAGCCTTAATCAGCCCCAAGTGAAAGTTGCAAGAGACTTGCTCAGGGATGTGCTGGCTTTGACCTTGGGAGCTCTTAACCTTAGCTGTGGGAGTAGAGAAGAAAATTGTTTCCTCATTAGGCCCGATGCATCTTTCCTTAATGAGCTTGTAGAAATATTCATTACAACACATTAGCCCACCTCTCCTTCTCTCCTGCTTGGTCAAGCTCTGAGCTGTAAGAAGAAATGGAAAGTCTGAAATGAATTTATAGAAGCTAGTGGACCCTGAGATCTGAGCTTGGAATTGTCTGTTAATGACCAGTGTGGGAATGAATTCTTATCTGCCTTTATAGCTTGAGGCTCCTGCTATTCCTTTTTATCCTCCTCTAGCCTCTAATGAAATAACCTGAAGGGGAGAGCCAGAATGGCATTCATCCCTGCCTTCAGGCCAGCTGCTGCCCATGCCAACCCATCTAAAATATATTCTTCCACATATTTATAGGCCTCTGGAAAAGACAGTCCCCAGCTTCCTTTAAGATCATATGTCAATATTTGAAATAATTAACAGAGGAGGAAATTGAGGCTTAGGAAGATTAAATAATTTGCTCCAGATTGTACAAGGTAGTGACTGGAAGAATTGGGATTGAAATATTCATAGGCTGTTTAAATCTAGTTTGATTTCTTTTTGCTCTGCTATTTCTGAATCGCAATCCAGGAATTTTTCAACTATAATCATGAGGTGGACAGTGTGATTTAATTGAAATATGCCTGCACTGCATAACATGTGAGGGCTCAAGTTCTAATCTTGTCTCTGATACTTGATAGCTCTGGGATTTTAGGCAAGTCTTTTTCCTTCTAGCCATTGGTTATCTCATGTGTCAAATGGGGATAATAATTTACTGTCTTGCCTCTTTCATACAGCTTCTGTGGGGACCAAATTACATTATGGATATTCAATACTTTGGAAATAGAAAAATCCTATAGAAAATTAAAGGTTATTGTTGATTCTCAATTATGTCTTTCTTGCAACAGTTGAAGTCATTTCCTCTCTAATCAAAATGAGATGGAGAATGGTCAGTCACTATTTTGAGGAAATGGTCTTTCAGGAACTCATAGAATAGCAGCAGCAGCAGCATCATTTTTGTATTCTGCAAAATTCTTGAAGGGGGAATGTAATAAGGTGTTCTCCATGCCCAGATAGGAGCACACAAACAGAATCATTCCCAAGTTAGAAAGGAAAGAACATTATATTTGGAGCCAGGAGTCCTGGCTCCACTACTTCCTTATCTGCATGACCAATGGCTTAACTTCCTTGCCTGTTTCCTTTTTATTTTTTAATCTATAAATTTGGAACTTTTCACAGGGCTAGCCCCAAGAATTCTTCGAGTAAAAATACAATTCTATGAATTGTACAGAATCTTCCTCTCCAAAGGGACCACAGAAGCCATCTAGTCAAATCTCTTCTTATAATAACCAAGAGAAATATTCATACAGCCTGAGCTTTAGGATCTCTGATTTACCATTTCCCAAAGCATTGTTCTATTTTTGGAAATTGTAGGAAGATAACCACTCACATTAAGTCAAAATTTCACTTTATTCAACTTTGGTCCATTGCTTCTGGGTCTACCAAGAAGCCAAGAAGAAGCCAAGAAGAAGAAATCTAATTCCCCTTGCATGAGACAATCCTAATTTATTAATAGATATATCATGCCCCCGTATCATGTATTTAAATAAATAATATTCAAATTGAGAAGAAATATTTGGAAAGAATACTTACACTTGTTCTAATGCATTTGGTGGAATGGGACTTGGGTAGACTTGGTTGGTTGATTAGTTATCCTTCATTCTTAAAGAGGACCAAAATGACAAAAAAAATTTATTATTTTATTATTTTTTATTTTTATTTATTCTTTTATTTTTTTTATTTTTTTATTTTTTTGAGGCTGAGGTTAAGTAATTTGCCCAGGGTCACACAGCTAGGATGTGTTAAGAGTCTAAGACCAGATTTGAACTCTGGTCCTCCTGAATTCAGGGCTGGTACTCTATTCACTGCACCACCTAGCTGCCCCTCCAAAATGACATCATTCCTTTCAGTCAAGTTACAGAGTGTCCAACTGGGGATGATCAAACCAATAGAGCTTTGAATGCTCTGCCACAGGTAGGACACAAATAGTCCCTATGGACATTTGGAGTAGACTCTCTAACTATGTGCATCTTGAATTTCTTCTGAGCTAATTCTATTCTTCTCTGCTCATAAAGAATAGTATCTTCTCTGATGAGGGCAAGCCATGATGGGTGGTCCTGTGCCAGTGTCTCCCATGTCATAGAATTGATTCTGGAGTTCCTAAGAAAGAAAAATCTTGAGAGTGTCTTGTGAATGTTTATCCTATGTGAGTTCTCCATATTGTTTTTGACAAGCATACATTTGGCATTCAAACAATGTGACTAGCCCAACAAAGTTGTGCTCTCTGCAGTAAAATTAGAATGGTTGGCAGTTTAGTTCAAGAAAGGACCTCAGTTTCTGATATCTTATCCTGACTAGGTGATCTTCATAACCTTTCTAAGACAATTCGTATGGAAGACATTCAATTTCCTGGCATATCACTAATATACTCTCCAAGTTTCAGAGGCATAGACTTTGTAGTATTAAGGGAGCAAATTAAGCCTTGTCTCCTATAGAACATGCTTACCCACCTTCTTCAAACCATCTACATATGTCATGAATTCTATTTTTCTCATCACATAAAAATAACAGTAAATTCTAGAAAGAAATTTCTTTTTTTGTTGTAGCTTAGCCATATTTGTTTGGCAAGGGAGAAAAAATGCTAGAAGAGACTAAATGAAGTTGTGAAATCTAAAGAACATGAAGAAAAGATAAGATGTCTAGTGCTTTTAATTGTTATTTTTTTAAAAATAATTCTGGGTATATATTTACACTATTTTTTTAAATACACATTTATGAACCATGTTGGGAAAAATCAGAACAAAAGGGAAAAACTTGAGAGAAAATAAAACAGAAGAAAAAGAAAATCGAACATAGTATGTTTGATTTACATTCATTCTCCACTAATGGGTTATTCTTTTGCCTATTCCCTCTGTTTCTTTCCAGTTTTAGGATTCTAGACCACATTCAACAACACTATCTAGAATTCAAGGTAGTTTAACTGGCTTCTCCTCCATGAAGTTTTTCCTGGACACCTTGCCTAGAAGTGTTTTTTTTTTTTTCCTTTATCTGATCTCATATTCCTTTAATCCTTGCTCCCTCCTTCCCTCTCTTCTTTCTTCCTCCCTCCACCTAGATATCATATAATAGTTTGTCTCCCATTTGTATTCTATCCTTTCATTTGTATTATATTTATTGATGTCTATGACTTTCTCTAGACTATAGCCTCCTTGAAGACAAAGAGAATGTTTTATTCACCAATACATATTCACCCGAGTTTTATTCACTCCTAGGACAGTGATGTGTATATGGCAGATACTTAATGTTTGTTGTATGTCACAAATTAGCGATTGAGAGATTATTATGAGTTCATCATATTTCCAATCACCTATACACCTGTTTAAGCATAGGAAAATGGCAAACCTTTCCTCTTTTAGATATAGTGAAGCCATTTCTGAATAAATAGTAACTGCTTTCCCATGGCCTTTAGGGACTAGCTTTAACATACCGTACTGCTCACCTTAATGATTTGAGGATTCAGTCATTCATTGTATATGACTGATCACAAATGGTATCACTCATTTAGGGTTTTCTTGGCAAAGATATTGGAGTGGTTTGCCATTATAAAACAAACAGAAATTAATTGACTTCCCCAAGATATTTGCTAGTTACTATCTAAGGTCAAATTTGAATTCAGATTTTGCTCACTCCAGCTTAGTATTAGGTCACCTAGCTGCCACTGAGATCATTGCAGGTCTGCTCACTCAGCACCAGAGAAGCTGCCTATTTTAAGAGTAGTCAAGGCAATATGCTTTAATATATTATAATATAGCACTTACTCCATGCCAGTCACTGGGTAAAATGGGTAAAAAAAGAAAGATGAAGAAAGAAAAAAACATGGGAAGAAGAATGAAAAGACATAAAAAGAGCTAGGGAATGAAGGAAGGTTAAAAGATAGGAAAAGGGAAGGAAGGAAGAAGGAAGGAAAGAAGGGAAGAAAGACTGGAGGAAGGAAGGAGTTGAAGGAAGGAAGGAAAGAAAGAAGGATAAAAAGGAAGGATAAAAGGGAGGGAGGAAGAGAGGGAAGAAGGGAGGAAAAGAGGAAGGGAGAGAGAGAGGGAGGAAATAAGGAAGCAATGAAGGAAGGGAGGGAGAGAGGGAGAAAGGGAAAGAAGGAGAGAGGGAAAAAGGAGAAAATTAAAGGACAAGTATAGGTCCTATGTTGTATGCTATCACAAGAAGCCCAGCAGAAAATAAGCTTATTGATGATAAGAATCATTTCACCTTTGTCTTTATGGATATCCCCAATGCCTAATATAGTGCATTGCACATAATAAACACTTAATAAATGTAGGATGGATGTTAGATCTGGGACCTTGGAATATTGTATATAGAATGTTTGAGTTAAAAGGGACCTTGGCCTATAAAACATGGAATGTTAAATCCAGAAGGAACATTTGAGATTCCCTAGTCCAACCCCATAATTTCACAGATGAAGAAACCAAAAGTCAGAGAGGTAAGGTCATTGAGAGGTAAGTGGCAGGCCAACAATGAATCAAAAAGCCTTGTTGTGGAATGGCTGCCACTGTCCTTATTTGAAAACTAACAGTAAAAGAAAAAGAAGCAGGAGAGAGTGGCTGATTTTACACCTGGATATATGATGCTTTAGAACATTAGACAGTATCCTTTTGCCATGCTGCCTGTGGCATAAACAATGCCCATTGCATTTCTTTTTTTTTTTCTTCCTCTCTGAGAGGTGGCTCGATCCCCGACAGGAGGCTCACAAATGCCAAAGATGATGAAAGCTTTCATTTCCAAAGCCTTCTCCCTAGGCATTCTTGGGGAGTAGGGCTTCTCCCTTGGCCCCCTCGGAGATTGCTGCACAGTGAGCAAAACGGGGCCAGTTTTCTTCTTAAGTGACAGAAAAAGGAATGTCTTTCCATCATCATGCTGTACGTGGGCTCAGTAATGTTTCTCTGAGGGCCCCATAGAATCTGCTGTGGTCACCTCCAGTGCTACCAGAGAAACCAAAGGCTTTATTAATTATCACTTTTTTCTTCTCCCATACTTAAATATTCAAAGAGACAGAGAAACAGAAAGAGAGAAACAGTGAGAAAAAAAAGAGACAGAGACAAAGACAGAGAGACAGAGAGAGTCAGAGAGAGGAAAAACATTCATTTTGATCATTTAGTGGAGATTTTAATAATCCCCAAGATTTCTTGGAAAGAAGCTGGTGACAAAAACATAGCCCTTCAAGACATTATACAATGAAAAGAAAAATCTTTATTAGATACTTTGAGTCGTGTGATCAAATTGGATAACATGGGCAAAATGTTTTGCCAACTTTAAGTCAATATATCAGTATGAGTATTATCATATTATGTGTGAGAAATGAAAAACTGGCTCTTCATAGGTGTCTGATTTCTCAAGGGAGAAGTTCTCCTTAAGGAGACGATACTATTGACCTTGATTCAGTATTAAACCAGGGCTTAGAAAGAGGAATACAGTGTAACTATATGCACTGGATTTCTTCTTTTGCATTTTCCTTTCCCTTTACATACTCAACATTCTAGCCAAAATTAAATAATAACTTCCCCCTATAATAGTGATGCTATTTCCACTTCTGGACATCTCTATAAGCCATCCCTGGGACTAGAATGTGTTCTCTTCTCATATGTTTATAGTGTCCTTTCACAATGGCAACAGGAATAATAACTTCTTATCAAAATTCTGCTTTTCCTTCAAGGCCCAGATTATATATTACCTCATAGGACCTTCAATTCCTTCATTTAACAGAGAAAGAATGAGGCTCAGTGAGAGTAAGTGGAATCCTTGAAGTCACATAGATAGTATTTTAAAAGTTGGGTTTTGAATTCAGGTCCCCTGATTTTATACACACACACACACACACACACACACACACACACACACACACACACACACAAAGACATATACAGTCACACACATAAACAAATCTGAAAATTACCTTTTACTTGTTAATATTTTTTCTTCAAATTTTTTTTCAGGATCATCTACTTTGTTTCTCTTAATTCCCCTTATAGGATACTTATTCATATTGAATTTCTCCATAGATTGTAAGCTCCTTCAGGACATATTATCATGTTTTATCTTTGTATCTTCAGTTCATTGTACAGTGCTCTAACCTTAGCAGATCCAGATTCAGCCTATTAAAATTTATCTCAATCAATTGAGCTCACCCCTGATTTCCTGTTTCTGAAGGAGACTTCCTTTGCTGGGGGAGAATAGGCAATTAAGCAACCTTATATTGGTAGGGAAGGGATTGGTGTCTCTCACATGGGTGCATTACCCAAGATTTTGTTTTCTTTCATGTGGAATTTTGCTTATAGATTCATGATATCTTCTGGGAATCTTTTTTTTAAATATAATATGATTGGTGGAACTGTAGTTTGGTCCAGCCATTCTGGAATAAAATGTGGAAAGATTTGAAGAAAGTGACCAAAAAAATATCTATACTCTTATTAGAAGAACCCCACAGCTAGGTAGTAGACAAAAAGGTCAAAAGTATAAAGAAAAGTTCTATGTCCATCAAAATATTTAAAAGCAGCACTTTTCTATAATAGCAAAAAACTAGAAATAGCAAAGATAATTATTGAGTGGGTAATAGTTCAAATGGATTGTATTATGTAAATGAAAATAAACTATAACTGAAGCTTAAGGAATGGAGATTATGAAGATTACAGAGAACCATGGGAAGGCTTATATGAATTGATGCATAGTACAACTAGTAGAACTAAGAAAACAATATACACAATAATTATGAAAGTTTAAATGAAAGAATAATAAAAAAGAAAAAAGAAAAACTAAAAACTTTGTAAGCATAATGACCAAGCCTGACTCTGAAAAGAGATCTGAGAATATACCTCCTTTCCTTCTTTGCCAACACAACGGCCATTGATTGGTTTGAAAAATCACATATACTGTAAGATTTCATTGTGGGTTATTTTAGAACACTATTGTTTTTTCTCTTTGAGTCAGGGTGAAAGGGAAGAAGATACATTGGGAAAACATATAATATAAAATTAAAATATATGTTTTTTTTAAATATATATATATATATATATATATATATATATATATATATATATATATATATATATATACTGACAGAACAGTATTAGTCATAATAGCAATGCCATCAGTACATTTCTCTGCTTAGCATAATTTTGCTATTTCCTTAATAATGGAATAAGAATTCTGAACATTAATGCTGGAAGTGCCTTGATTTATATCCATCATTATTAAATGTGGGCATTGAGAGGATGGATGGAAAGGGCTAGACACGCTGTATCTTTTAGGTCCCTAATCATTACCACAATATGAGAGATGAAAAAGATTCTATAAAGCACTATATCTGAATAAGCCTAAATTTATGTTCATCTACCAGGAATAGTTGAATAATAGTAATGTTTGAACATGAGGGATAGATGGCATGGTGTCTATTGTTCTTTTTCATTCTATCCTCATAGATTTAGAAAACATAGAAATCACCCGGTTCAATGCCTTTATTTGACAGAATAGAAAACTGAAACAAAGAGCATAGAAAAGACTGGTACATGATCCCTAAGCTAAGTGGCAGCATGAGATCTTGATTCTTGATAACGTTAAACTGAAAGCATTCAAATTAGGGGGCCAGGATGGCAGAGAGCACTGAGATCATCCTATGTGAGAAACAGTTAGGGGATGGAGGGTTTTTAGTGTGATAAAAGAATTGTAGGTCAGAGAGAAAGGGGACATGAGAGCTGGATCCAAGGCTTTTGTGTGGAAGGATTATCTACTTGGCTTTAGAGGAATGAATTCCTGCAGAAGTGATGAATGGTGTATGCAAAGGGGTGAAGTTAGATATTTTTTCTCTCACACACATACACACACACAAAACACTTCCTAACGATTAGGGCTATTCCAAAGCAGAGCAGGTTGTTCCTGGAATCAATGAACCTAATCATTGAAAATCATGAAGGCTAGATGGATCTTTCTCAGATGTGTTGCTCTGGTGATTAATCCTTCTTCAGGCATGAGTTGGTCTAGATGTCCTATCCAACTCTTAGGTTCTCTTAATTCTTCTAATTTCTTTTCATTTACTGTTTCCTTTTCACATATGCTGTCTCATTTTATCACCTCAAAAACTTTGTGAGGGTAGCCATCTTAAAGATGTGGACACCAAAACACAAAGATGTCAAGTAACTTGTGCAATGTCACACAACTAGTAAGTTGTAGAGCCAGGTCTTCTGAGTGGTGTCATAGTGCACAGAGCACCAGCCTTAATGTCAGGAAGATTCATCTTCTTGAGTCAAATCTGGCCTCAGAAACTTACTAGCTATCTGACCCTAAGCAAGTCACTCAGCCCTGTTTGCCTCAGTTTCCTCATCTACAAAATAAGATCGAGATAGAAACGGCAAATACTCCAGTATTTTGCAAATACTCCCAAATAGGGTCATGAAGAGTCACTCAAGTTTGGGAAATAACCAAAACAAGTTCTGATTCTAAATTCAGTGAGATGGAAAAAGTTACACTATTGAGTCAGAAATTCTGGGTTCATATTCTGTCTTTGCTACTTACCACTTGTATGAGCTCTGATAAATTGTTTCTGCTCTCTGGGTCTTGATTTCCTCTTCTGCAAAGTGAGGTATTTGGACCAAATGATATCTGAAGTTCCCTTTAGCACTAAGCATGCGATCTATGGCTTTCCTTGATTGCTTTCAACAATGAACATGACCAAGGTGCTCTTATTCTAACCTTTGAAGTTCAGACTCAATGAAAATCTTTTCCCTTGCAGCAATCTCAGTCTGCACCATGACTCTCAACACAAGCCAGTTCTTTGGCATATAAGTATTAGGGGAGGGTAATTAAGCAAAGGAAACAAGATAAAAGTCAATAAGAAGACAAAATAGTATATTCATCTCACAGGATTTAGGAGTGGAAGTTCCTTAGAAGTCATTTAGTTTAATCCTTTCATTTTATAGAGAATGAAATTGAGGTTTAAACATTGGAAATGACTTGTTATGGTTATAGTGAGTAATATCAGAGACAGATTTTGAATGTAGGCCTCCTAACTTCTAACTTCAGTATTCTTAATGAAAAAAAGGAATGTTAATGCAACTTTCAGGAGGCCAATCACCCCTCAAAATATTTGCAGAAAAGGCCTTTGTGAAAGCAGAGGATTGACCAGTTGAGATCCTGTGACTTCTGAGAAATGATGAATTACTAAATTTGAGAATCTCCTCATTTCCTAGTTAAGGAAAGATAAGGAAGAGAATTAAATGCTAGTCATTGGGTAAAGTAGCATAAGTGTGTACTATAGCTGTGATTTTTTTTGTTATAGACTTATATGCCTCACACTATTGAAATATTTGCTTCTTGAGTATGATAGAAGCCTCAATTAGGACAAAGGTTCTTGTTCATGTGGTCTTAAAACACCATAGAAAGCTGCAATTCTATTCCATCACTGGGAGTTCATAGGCAATTTCTCCAGCAGACATTAACTGCCATAAATGGATTGTCTTTCAAAATCTTATGTCTAACAGACCAGCATTTTGGTAGCAAAATTTTTTTTAAGAAAAGGATTCCAGAATTCCACATGGAAATGGTCGAGTTCTAAAAGGTTGTTCCAAGGATCTTAGATTCTGGCTGAAATAAGTAGTTTGGATGCAGCTTTGAATGCTATGTCTATTCCCTGAGGAAAAGTTTGACCCAGAGTGGATAAGCTCATTACAAAATGATTGATACTAGTTGAATTGGAGGATGGAATGACAGTGGGCTAAATTTTTTGCTTATAACTATCTACTAAAGAATTGAGGTTGAACTCTTAGTGATGGAATTTCTGAAGTATTGAAAGTAGGACCATTTAAAATGATTCCAGTACATCACTCTACCAGGTAAAACCTATTCCTAAGCTCATATGAGCTTTTGAGGTAGCCAAACACCATGTAGATGACATCTAAACCCACTAACTGAATGCACCCATGACTATGGAGCCTTTGAATTAAATGAACTTTCATTTTGCCTTTTCATCTGATTCTATTGATGTGACACCATTAATTTATGCCATGAAACTAGTCAGCTACAAATGTTTAAAGGGAAGATATGATGTCTTTCTCACCTTAGTTACAACCTTAGCATCTTGCACAATGATTTACACATAGTAGGTACTTAACAATTGTGTTCAATTGAATTTTAACCAGCTACAGAGCAACCACATAAACTCACTTTATTATCCTGCAGAGACATTTCCATAATTACTATTCCATTTCATCCACAGTTGCTAGTGGTGATCATATATCCCTCACATGTATATTTGGGTGTGGAGAATTTACTGCTATTGTCAAAGGACACCTGAATGGTTGAATCCAGCAGAGTCTAATGGAAAGAATAATAGACTAAGAGAGAGAAGAAATGAGTTCTTCAATTCATCCAGATGAGGAAACTCCTTCCACCATTGGAGATTGGTATTTGCTCTGTACTTCAGTCTTAGGGTGTTGTTTGGGACAAATTAAGGGACTTGCTCAGAGTCACAGGCTGCATGTCAAAGGTAAGCCTCAAACCCAGGTCATCCTGACCTCAAAACCAGGATTTTATCTCCTTCAAGAAGTTGCTTTTTACTTACACTAATATTAGCATGTATATAGTCCTTTAAGGTTTACAAAGCATTTTAGAGTCACTATCTTATTTAATCTTGAAACAACCCTATCAAATACTATAGGTATTATTATCCTATCAACCCCACAGGGTTGCGGAGGAAAACATTTTGTAAACTTCAACATGATGCATAAATGTCAGCTCTAACTATTATTGCTCACTGTACCGTAATGCTGTTTTCATCCTAAACTCAGCTAGGAATAAGGCTATGCTATTTGTACTGCCACTGGACTCTTCCAAGGCAATATAGCAAAGACTGTGAGCTCCATGCTTCTTATTTTTTTATACCCACCAATAGGAGGGCAGATTAGATACGACCAATTATCTGCCAAGGTTCACTGAATACCCTACTGCTGACTCTCTGGTTGAAGCATCATAGGACTCTATCCTTAGTGCTTCCTAAATTTTCTCATAATGGTCTTACCTTGGTTGAATTCTAAGGGCTCTGACTACCCCATCAAGTATATTTCTAGAAACAAATATATGCATGTATACATATGCATATATTTATTTTTCTCAGGTTACTTTTCAAAACACCCTGGTCCAGCATCCTTCTCCCCTGGATCATCCTCATTGTTATTATTGTAGAATCAAAAGCTGAGGGAACCTTAGATTACTATTAAACATTTTATGTGTTTGTTTTTATAGATGCAGAAACCAAAGCTAGATAGAACAAATCAATCATCCAAGAAGCCCAATGCATTGGACAGAATCCTGAATCTGCAGCATGAAAAACTAGGCCTCAACTCTGCCATGTCCAAGCTGTGTGGCTCTATTCAAATATTTACCTCTATAAGGCTCATCTATAAAATGAGATTATTTGGATTAGGTAATCCCTGAAGTCCATTAAATCATCAATACTCCAAAATTTCATAGAAAGAAGACTTTTCAATCCAGATGCTACATTCCTTTTGGAGGTGGGGGTGGGGAGGCAATTGGGATTAAGTGCCTTGCCCAGGGTCATACAGCTAGTAAATGTCTGAGGCCAAATTTGAATTCAGGTCCTCCGGACTCCAATGCCATTTACAGCACCACATAGCTGCCTTCAGGTGTGGGTGTGTGTGTGTGTGGTGTATAATATTGTTTCTCACTAATGCTCAAGTATGTAGGCTTAATCTTCATTTAGACTCTCCAGTAAATATACATCTTTTGATAAAATATAAGATTCTTGAGATGAAAGGATTATTTCATTTTTGTCTTTATGTTATCATTGAAAAAATCAATGCCTGGTACATAGTAAATGTTTAACAAATATTTCTGGGTAGCTGAGTGAATGAAATGTTGGGGCCCAGATAGGAAAATTCAAATTTGGTCTCAAATACTTTCTAGACGTGTGACCCTAAGCAAGTCATTGGATCTGTCTGCCTCAGTTTCCTTATCTATAAAATAGATATAAAAATAGCACCTTCTAACTAATGTTGTTGTGAAGATAAAATGATATGTTATTCATAAAGCACTTCACAAACTTTAAAAGTACTATATAAATGATACTTGTTGTTATTGGTTGATTTCTTTGGTCCATGTTAACAAGCTTTGTCTCTTGTGTACAGGATGTTATATGGTATATGCATCTATTATGCAAAGCTAGAAATTCTGTTAATCAAGTGACACCAATTTTCAAACTACATTTTGTTACAAGTCATTTGCTGGGGCCTTGCCCACCAGGAAAGGAGAAGCTGCTCCCATTTCCTTGAGCATTATCCCCTTCTATTTCTATACTTTATAATTTTATTGAATAAGAAGACAGTACATTTTATCTGAGTCTGGTCCTTGAAATAGAAGAATGACTTCTTGAATTGGTGACCTAGTTAGGATAGCATAAAATCCCTAGCTTGAAAGTTGCAAAACCTGGCTTTGAATTCTAGCTCAGCCACTTAGCCATGGGATCTTTGTTAGTCACTTAAATTTCTTTATTTTTGTCATCTTCAAATGAGAGTTATAATAGATGATCTTTAGAGACCCTTAAATTCATTAAGGGTCATAGAGACCCTTAAAATTCAATAATAATAATAGCTTTTTAAAAATAGAACTTTGGGGTTCACAAAATAGTTTACCTATTTTATCTCATTTGTTGGTTACAACTTTGTGAAGTGAGTGCTATTCTCACTTCCATTTTACAGATGAGGAAACTAAGGTTGAGAAAGATCAAATGACTTGATCACACAATATCACACAATTGTTCATTGTATGAAGTGGGATTCAAACCCAAGTCTTCCTGACATTCCACAATATATCCATATTTCATAGGATCTTTTAATTTAAAAAAAAATCATTCTGTACCTAATACATTAAAGCACCTACCTACTACGATAGGAACTGTGGCTAAAAAGATGAAAACAAGGTAGTCCCTGCCTTTTATGAGTTTACATTGAATTTGTGGTTGGAGTGTGTAGAAAAGCAGCATAACATAATTAATGATTTCAAGAGGGAGAAAGCAATAATAAGTGGTCAGTGAATGAGGCTTCACATGGAAGATGAAGTTCAAAATTCAGCATTTATTAGTATCTGGCTTCTTTGGAATCTGCTGAGCAGAATAATAGGGATTATCTGAGAGTAGAAAAAGCATGAGGGAATTCAAAGAAGGATTTTTTTTAAAAGAGAGAGATATCCCAGAATTATAAAACGAAATAGGACCTCAAGGATTATGTATTCCAACCTCCAATTTCAGTCCCTAACTAGATGATAAATTCAAAAGTGTTAGGGCCTGATAATTTTGATATTTATTATTAATAATAACAAGAGAGGAGAATGTCTCATTGGATAGAGAGTTCAAGAAGGCTACCATTCAAATTCTTCCACTGATGAGTATTGGCTGTATGATTCTGGATAAGTCACTTAACTTCTAAATGCCTCAAGCAACTCTAAGACTGTAAAGTGCAGAGAAATCATATCAGTGAAATCATAGCACCAGTTCTGTTCCCAATAGCAACGTATCACATTTAAATTGTGCCTGAAGGTTTACAAATGAGTTGTTAGTGCAAGTTAATCTCTTTCACCTATGAAAGTTGTGTTTCCAAGAACAGTTGGAATATAGATATAGCTAATAAGGATCTAAGGACTAAGGGACTAAGGATCACCACACAGATTAAGGAAGTGGAATTATCTCAATCCTAGCAGATGTTCTTCAGTGATATTCTTCAGTGCCTTTTCTCTAATTATCTCCAATTTATTTTGTTTGTACATAGTTGTTTGTGTGTTATCAACCCATAGGACTGTGAACTCCTTGAATGATGGAGTCATCATATCTAACTCTTCTTTATGACTTCTTCAGGGCATAGCACAATATTGTGTATATAGTAGGCTCCTATTAGTATCAAAAACATCAAAGAGGAAAACCAGGATTCACTGAGTGCATTCATTCTCTCCAGTAGTTTTTCTATTATATGTCTAGTAAAATGAATTGAATTGACAGAGAGCAGCACAGTCAAATTCCAATGTTATTACTCCTTTTCTTTTTTTTTTTTTCCTCGAAGAGTCACCTACTATTTGGGAAATGAGTGCTTTTAAGTCTAAGTATTACCTCAGGGGCTGTTTGCCCAGGTGACAGATTGAATACTAATCTATATCTAGAGTATTAGACTTTTTGAAGAAAATCTTAACCTAGAATCTTATGATAGACTTCCAGTGGTTCCTGAAGGTGGATGTGAGAAAATGCATTTTTATTTCAATAAAATTAATTTCCTGGGTAATTCTATGTATTTTATCACGTGCATTTAAGAACATTCTGAGAAGAGATTCATGGGTTTCACCAGACAGTCAAAAGGGTCCAAGATTCAAAAACATTAAATAAAGGTGAACAATTTCTAGGCTAGAGTCTGATCATCAAAGACTTCATCCAGAATATAAATTCCTTGAGGGCAGGGACTAGATCATCTCATCTTTTCATACCTGGCACCTAGCACAATGCTGCATTTCATAAATGTATGTTGATTGGTTTATTGATTGCTTGTATTTCATATATGGTTCATGAGCAGAAGCTAATGATCAATGGAGCCCAGAAATGTGGCTGCCACAATATTTTATTAATTAGAGCTGGCTGGTTCAGATTTAAAATTTGAGATGCTCATCTCCTTCCAGTACAGAACAATACAGAAAGAAAGAGGCCTATTAGGCAGAACTGTCAGCAGCAAGCATAGTTAGCAAGGCTAAATTCTCCATTTCCCATCCCTGAACCACCCAGCAGCAGCCTTTCCAGAACGGTGAATCATCCACACAGTTTGTAAAAAATTAAACATAATTTATGCTTTGCTAATTGAAATCAAATACAAAATTCAATCTCTTGTGGGTTGCAATGCTGACATTTAAATAGGAAAGAAAAAATTATTAACCCAATTCTCTTCCTGCAGGTGAGTTACACCCACCTACCTAGGAAATAATTCCTTTTTTCAAGTGTCCCATTTAAAAAAAAAAAAAAAGGCAGTTTGGGCTCAGCATATCCCTTTAAAGGGTCAAGGAAGATAAAACCAAAGTCAACAATGTAAAAAGCAAGGTTTAACAATATAAATTTTTGTATTTCTTTTTGGAATCTGGATCTTTCAAATATGTCTCCAAATGGATGCTTTAAAAATTAATACATCACTTTCTTCTTCCCTTTATGACATTTCTGAAGAATGGTTCCCTATTCTTCTGCCTCTCTGGAGCTGTGAGAGACTCTTTTGAGGGCTGTTTTCAAGGGCAAGACATCCTTGAACCTTGCCTGCCACAGAAGAGGTGATGGTTAACCCTTGACCAAAGTATTTTATGTTGGTTTTTTTGTTTGTTTGTTTGTTTTTAAGAAATCCTTTTCTGTTCAACACACAGAGGAAAAATTAGGGATTTTTTTCACTAATTCCAAACTCTAGGAAAGGTAGGAAAGGTCTTTTTGAGTCCCTAAGTGCTTTACTTCTCCCTGGATCATAGGGATATACCTACATAAAGAAGAAATTCTTGTAGGGATATAATAAGGGAGAAGAAATACAAGTTATAAGCATCTTAGGCCATGGTTTTAATCCCTGGGAGTCAAATCTAATATCCCAACTTCATCATATCTGATACAACATGGACTCTCTCCTAAAACCCTTACTGTAGAAATCAACATTGAAAGGAGACTGAGGAGGCAAGGGAAGGTCTCATATTAAGCCATCTGGTTTCTCTCCTCAGGAACTCTTATCAAAACATGATTGCAAATGCATTATTTTTCCTTGTCTTATAAAACAATGTTTTCCTAGATAGGACAAACAGATAGACAAAAGGGAGTTGGACCAGGTGTGATGAAGGTACTGAGTTGACCCTACCACTAATCTTGGGTGCATTATAGAATTAGAATTTGAGAAATTATTTAATCCAAATTTCCATTTGACAGAGGAGAAAACAGGCTTATTGAAAGGAAGGGTCTTGTTAAAGATGTTATAGAGAGTATTCTTCTGTTGAGAATGAGGAATTGAGCTCTTAGGGCCCTTTCCTAAAAAGGTTCTAGACTATAGGTTTCAATTGGAAGATTCTCCAAGAAAAGGGCTGGGAGAAAAGGGGTCTAGTATTTTGTCTTGATAGCTGTTACGTGTAGAACCCCTATTTCCCCATTTATCATCTGGTCAAGAGTCAAAGATTCCTGAAAATCCAATTCTGCTTCTAGGGTAGGCTAGCTAACCTAGGCTAGCCTGCTCTTAGTCCCTTAACCACACCCCAGATCTCAGAAGCTGACTCACTTTGGGTTTCTTCCATTAGAGGATGATTTCATAAGAGCAGAAAATGGCTAGTGTGTGAGAAAGAAAGGGAAGAAGAGTAACAATTATTTTTTGTATAATGGGTCATATGAGCAGCTAGCAGTGCAAACTTCTTGACCCTGTTACATTTAAGATTTTTTTTTTCAAATATTCACATACTATATATATCATTTTTCCCTTAAATCTTATCTATACCTTCTTTTTGGTAATAAAGGTGTTTCTATTGCCTTCAGCTCAATAGGAACCTTCTTGTCTGAAAAAATAATTCTCATTTATAAGGCTGTTTCAGTTGGATATACTGAATTAGGCACGAGTCCATTTTTTGTCAGAACTGTCTGGGACAGAGAAATCCTTGGTCCCAGACTCTTATCCTTCCTCTGAACATGCTCTGTAAAATATTCCCAAGAGCCTCCTTGCTTTCTGCAGTATCCAGATCCATCAGGTGAAGCAGGTGTCAGGTCCCAAAAGAGAATGCAGCTGTGACTATCCAACCTGCTTTGAGAGTGGATGCATGCTTATTGGAAACTGGGGAGACTAAAAGAAATGCTATCAGAACCCATTAATCAGGTTGCATTCCATTTTTATAACAACACAGTTTTCATTTAGCGGGAGAAATGACATTTTAATAACATCTGAGAAAAATTAAACTCATCCCCACTACATATTTTCAGTTTTACTGGAACGATTTCTGGTTTTGTCGGCCTGTGGAAAAGTGCTTTGTGTCAAACGCTGTGTTTTAATCAAATCAAGCTAATGGGAACTGACATTTTATTCAGCCACACCTGATGTGCACATTCCTATTCTGGCCCACCCCTCCAAGTCTGACAAATGAAGTTAGCTCTTTTGCCTCCGACTATGGACCACTGGCAGCAGCAAGCTGGCCTGAGAGGCCCAGCTAGAACTGGCTTCTTGTCCTCCCCAAGCTACCTAGTGGCATTTACTTCAATTCCAATCATTTCGAGACCCGGAAGTTCTCAGGGGTCTACTTATAGCCAGTTCCAGAGAATGAATGTGTCCCATGTCCCAGGCCTTTGGAGGAGTGGGGAAGGAAGAGGCAAAGGGGCATGCCTTGTGGGTGACAGGCTATAGCTTCCTAGCCCTGAGCAACAGATTAAGCAAGAGATCCAGAGAATCCTATCCAGAAGCAGCATGGAACATTTTGTCTTCCTGGGGAAATAGGCTTTTTTCCTTATCCCCCAATCAAAAGAGGGTTGGACAATCTTAGTTTTCCAACCACTTCAGGAATCTTGCAAGAGCTGAGAGGCCACTCTGCTGCTTGCCAGTAGAACAATACAATCAAGTTTGCTTGGGAAGACCCCTGCTTCTAAAATGAGAGGTGATGCTAAGCTTACCCCCCCATTCCATTGGAAGAGGAGGTCCTCCACCCTGAAAGCTCTCTAGAAGCAATTCATGCTTTCTACAATTGGTGGGGAGGAGGTGGCCCTGAGGAGCAATCTATTTAAGTGAGGGATACATCTCTTTCACCCCAACATCAAAGATGAAGAGGCTACATTAAGAGGCTTTTCAGTGGGAAACTGATGATCTCTGGCATGTTGGACTTGCCTCCCCAGCCTCAGGATCAGAGTTACTGAGGACCACACAGACTTGTATCCCTCCCTCATCCTTTCTTAAAAAATGGCCATCTGGAGCCTCTTGGGACTCCTGGTTGGAGGGGCTAAATAGGCCTGTGCAAAGGATAAGAAATGAGGTCATCTGAAGGATAAAAAGTCAGACACAGGATGAATCAGACATCCTGGCCAGTGAGAGGAGGCGGTGTTTCAAAACTCGATTCCTCCCCTGTTTAACCATGATTTTTGCTAAGGATGTGTCAATGCATGTGTGCATGTGTGTGTATGGAGGATGGTATCTTCTTGATCGCCCTCATACTGTACTGACCAGTGACATTCACTAGCTAAGACCAAAGGACTGGGTCTCAGATAGAGTCAAGTTGATTATGTGCCAGCTGTGAAAAGCAGACATAGTTTGCCTTGGGGGGGGGGGGGAGTTGTGCTGAAAGCAATCTCCCCCACTTACTCCTTTCCTAAGCCCTTCTGACTGAATAATGAACATACCAGATTTGAGGGAGAACTAAGGGAGAGAGACCCATAAAGACCTCCTAACTGCCTGGACATTAAGGTTTTAGCTCAGCAGGGATGGGAACCCTGCAACCTGAGCAACGGGTTGGGAACTGCCTGGGTGCCAGGCTGTGGCCATAAGCCAGCTGGGGAGTTTCACATCTCAGCCAGTGATTCACCTCTATCTATCAGATTGCTTTCTCCAGAATTTCTGGCCTCATTTATCACTTTCCTCCTGTTCCCACTGGAAATCTTGACCTGTCATTTGGTAAAACATAACATTGAAGGGTCTGTAAAATTTCCGCAGTCTGTGGATCACATCTGGATCAATTCTGGGGTGAGTCCGCCCCTTGCTTTTGCCCAAGCACCTTGGGGCACTGCTGTCCTCTGGCTTCTTCAAACAAGGGAACCCCTTGGTTTTGTTGAAGTAGAAATGTTTCTCAGTCACCACCCGTTTGAGTCCTAGGAAATCCTGCACTTTGGCCATCTCCCCAGCGGGATCCACAATCAGCCTCTCACCACTGACAAACAGGATCTGAGACAAGGGAAAATATTGGAGCCAGTTTTCCAGGTGCAGGGCATAGATCCCAATGCGGATAGCACTCCAAGAGGCATCAATCAGCCCCAGGGTCCGGTTTTTGAAGGCTAGAACTTCAAAGGTTGGGATCTCTGGTTTCTTGGACAGGGTCTGTGTGTAATCAGAGATTGCCCGAGTCACAGGGTTCCTCACAACCACAATCAGCTTGGTATCCTTAGCCATGGAGTGGATGCGTTTGGGAGCTTCATTGGTTACAAAGTAACTCGGTGTTTTCTCCATTGTTATCTGCCCTTCCAGTGTCTTGGGCATTACATTTCTGGAAAAAAAAAGGGAGAGAGCCATTATTCCCACTTCATAATTTCTGCTATTTTCCTCTCACCTGGCATATAATTTTGAGATGAAAATAATCATAGAGAGCCAAAGAAACTAATCTACCATAGAATCCTAGAATTTTAAAGCTTTGAAACTGAGAATGTCAAAGCCATCTGACATATAATCACTTGGCTACCAAACTCAAATGATGGCATCTTCATTTTGGCAATTATCCTCACCCTCTTCCCTTGGAAACTTTGGAACGTGCCCTAGAATCACGCTGGCTATGATTTTTGGTGAACTTTTAATTTCTCTTGCCTTGAACCAGACCTCTACTTCACTAAAAGAGCACCACACCATACATCCTTGCTGGTGGCAATCTTTTCCCCTTTCCAACTTTCTCCATTAGAGAAATGTATTTTTCCCTATTAGAATGTAAGCTCCTTGAGAGTGGGAATTCTCTTGCTTACATTTGTACTTAGCACAGTACAAAACTCACATTAAGTATATAATAAGTGCTTGCTTTATCTATTCACCCATTTGCCTACTTATCTACTATCTCTCATTTATTGAATTTCAGAGCTGTAAGTTATCATAAAATATAGAAAATAAGATGTTCGAGCTGGCAGGGAAATTAAAAGAAAAATGTCAGAGTGTGAAGGAACTTTGGGACATAAAATGTCCAAATGTAAAATGTTGGGGTGGAAGGAATTTTAGAACACGAGATTGTAGAGTTGTAAGAGAATCATAAGGTTAAACTATAGAATATTATTGCTGGTAAGTTCCTTAAAGAACACTTAGTCCAATACCCCTACTTAACAGAGTTCAGCAAAGGTAAAATAACTTGCTCACAGTTACACAGTAAACTTTGTGACAGAGCTGGAACTAAAACCTAGATTATCTTGACTTGCAAAGACTACTGCTTGATCCAGTGTTTACTTTTTTTCTTATTAATGACACTATGGTAAGAGTTTCAAGAAATCAAAGAGGTTTTAGCATCATTTATCCCCCCCTAATCAGAACATGGCAAGTCTATCAGGTGTTAAAGCTAGGCTCAGTAACATATTATACAGTCAATTTGCCATAGGCATATGTAGACAAAAGTTAATTGACAATAAACCTGTACAATACCTGTCTGTACAGCAGGCCATCTGCTACCATTTGCTCAATTAAGTCTATTCACTTCTGAGCCCTGCACCAAAGTGGTACATTTAGGATTACACAAGACCTTTTTGTTATGATGACATGCTTTTAAATGTCTCAACTAATAAAATTTAATACGAAAAAAGATCCCCTAGCTTCTCCTACCATAATTAAATTTATTTACTATCTGGTGAAAGAGGAAAGAACGACTTTTCTTTTATCTCTAATTCGCATGCTCTGTCAATAATTAATTGCTACTGGGTATGAAGCTTCCTAAGTAAGCACTTTTATTAGGCAAAAGAAATTTGCCTAGCAGATAAATTAACGTGTAGCTAGACTTTCTTTGAGAGGGTAAAATAATTCTGTAACATGAAACTTTCTGATCAAAGCAATCACACCGACCAAAATTAGGATACCATCAATTGAAGAGATGGCTTCCCTCCAAATGATTCAGACTAAATTGCATTTTCATTAAATTGTTTTTGTCTTCACTCATTTTTATTTTTGTTTAAAAAACTTCACACAATGAAAATGATAAAAGATGTTGAATAATATCTGCAAAATATAATGTAAAGAATGTTAAATATGGATTTTGAAGATCTTAGCTCAAATCAGATCTTTATCACTGACTGTGTGTCTTAAGGCAAGTAACAACCTCTCTGGTTCACAGATTTCATATTGGTAAAATTAGGGAATTGGACTAGTTGATCTTTATAATTCTTTCATATGTAAAATAACAAAATTACCATAAACCTATAATCCAGAGCAATTGAAAGAATCCTGGACTTAGAATTAGAAGACTTGGATTCAAATCAAAACTCTTAAACTTAATAGTCATGGGATGATAAGCAGCTCATTCATTTCACTGAGTCTCAGTTTCCACATCTGTGATATGAAAAAGACTCTTTGCACTCACCTCATATGATTATTGTGAGGAAAGTCTTTTGTAAACTTGAAAGAGAAAGATGACTCTGTTATTAATTTTTATCCATAAACCTAAAGCTAGTATTGAATTGTCTAGCTCCTACTAAGACAAGGACATTAAACTGGATAAATCCCTAGATCTTTCCTTTCTCTTCTAAAAAGCCTGTGATTCTAGTTCAGAGTCAAGGTTAAAAATGAATTAAATATCATTAAAGTCAGGCTCCATTTGGAGTACTGACACTCTGGTTTATTTCTTAGCTCAAGGGTTTTTAAGAAATAGGACTAGTTTAAGTTCCAATATATTCACTAAGAGATTAGGGAAAAAAAAAAGGTTAAACTAAGCAAACAGAATTCTTTTCAGTCTAGGGATTCAGAGAAAAAGCAATAGCAATCATTCCAGGTCTTTGGATTTAGGGCATTTTGGTAAAAAAGGAAAATGAGTCATACTAGTCAGATGAAGAAATGAATTCTAGCTTCATCTCTGCCATTTTCTGTTGAGTGAACTTAGGCAAATCACTTAGCTTTGCTGAATCTCACTTTCCTCATTTGCAAAATGGGGAAAATAATACTTTCTCTGCTTATATCAGAGGACCATTCATATAAAAACATTTGTGAAATGGCTATTAAACTACAAAATTCTATACCCACATATAGGCATTTTATTATTTATGCTAACTGTTTAGTAGAGGGAAGAGATACCAGTAATGATAAGTATATTATACAATGCTGCACTATAAACCTGTTAGAGAATTACAGATTTCTGTTTTCATTTAAAAGGAAAAGTAACAAATATTTTGATATTTTTAAAATCAAGATTGACTTTAAAACCTATGTAGGAGCTGTCCTTAGTATCTCTCGGTAGTAGCTAAACTAAATAACTACATATTAACTCTGAGACTATTATAAGATGAAACAACCAACCAATGAATTAATAGATTGTAATTTTGGTGCTGTCACATATTGCATAACTCAGCAAGTCACTTCTTCAGTTTAAATAAAATTTTAAAAATTACCATTTATTTTTTACCTCAACATTAACCCCTCCTCTGGGGTGGAGAAGAGGCAGGAAATCTATATAACAAAATAACATAATGGAGTCAAACAAATTCCCATTTGACCATTTTGAATATCTCATTTTGCATATTAGTTTATCACATCTCTGTCAGGAGGTAAGGACCATTTTTCATCACTAGTCTTCTGTAATTATGATTGAATTAATCAGATCTCTTAAGTCTTTCAAAATGTTTCCTTTTTACAATGCTGATATTATACCATACAATAGTTTTCTAGCTCTGTTCACTTCATCCTACATCAGTTTATATAAGTTTTCTAAGTTTTCTCTGAAAGAGGCTCTCTTTTGATACACTCACATATAATTGCTCAATCCATCTCTCAAAAGATGGGTAACTCATTATTTTCCAGTTACTTGCTATCATGAAAAGAGCTCCTTTAAATATTTCTTGTGAGTGTGGAACTTTTGCCCTTTGTTGATTTCTCTGAGGCATAGATTTAGTAGTGGTATTTCTGGATCAAAAGATAATGCACACTTTAATGATTTGAGGGCATATTTCCAAATTTCTTTCCAGAATGTCTGGGCAAATTTACAGTTCTATCAATGTACATCAATATGTCTGTTTTCTTGCAACCCTTCCAACATTTGTCATTTTCTTTTCTTTGTTATCTTTGCATATCTGATGGGTATGAGGTGACATCTCAGTTGTCTAATTAGAATTTCTCTAATTATTATTGATTTGGAGAGTTTGTTTATATGGCTAAAGACATCATGGATTTCAGCCCTTGAAAACTGCCTTTCCACATTCTTTGACCATTTATCAAATAATGAATAACTATCAATCTTATAAATTTGAATTAGATCTTTATATATCTTGAAAATAAGGCCCTTACCAGAGAAATCTGTTGCAAATATTTTCCCTAGCTAACTTCCTTCTACAATTAGGTCTAAAACCTAACTTTTATGATATGACAGAAACAAGGCATCGACCAACACCTAATACCTAACACCTTATTCCAAGGTAAGATCAAAATAAGTCCATGATTTAGACATGAAGGATTATATGATACATAAATTAGGAAAACAAGGGATAGTTTAACTCTAAGATCTGGGACAAGTACTAATTTATGGTCAAAAAAGAACTAGAGAACATTATGATATGCAAAATGGATAATTATGATTATATTAAATTTAAAATGTTTTGTACAATAAAGACACTGTAGCCAAGATAAGAAGGGAAGCTTAAAATTGGAGAAAAAATTACACCTAATGTTTCTGATAAAGGCCTCATTTCTAAATATATATAGAACTGACTCAGATTAATAAGAATACAAACCATTCCCCAATTAATAAATGCTTAAATAATATAAACAGAAATTTTTCAGATGAAGAAATTCAAGCCATATCTAGTCATATGAAAAAATGATCTAACTCGCTTGATTAAAGAAATTTAAATTAAGACAGCTCTGAGGTACCACTTCACAGTCTCAGATTAGCTATGATTATAGAAAAGATAATTATAAATGTTGAATGGGATGTGGGAAAACTGGGACACTAATACATTGTTGGTGGAATTGTGAACTGATCTAACCATTCTGGAATGCAATTTGGAACTATGTCCAAAGGGCTATAAAATGGTGTATACCCTTTGATCCAGTAGAGGTTTTCCTGGGTTTATATCCCAAAGAGATCATTAAAAAGGAAAAATGTGCAAAAATGTTTGTAGCACCCCTTTTTGCAGCGGCAAGGAACTGGAAACTGAGTGGATGTCCATCAGTTGGGGCATGGCTAAATAAGTTATGCTATATGAATGTAATGGAATATTATTTGTCTGTAAGAAATGATGAGCAGGCTGATTTGAAAAAGCCTAGAAATACTTACATGAACTAAAGCTAAGTGAGGTGAGTAGAACCAAGAGAACATTGTACATAGCTCTTTTCTTTTTTATTATAGATTTTATTTTAGATTTTTATTATAGTTTATTATAGATTTTATTTACAAGATATATGCATGGGTAATTTTTCAGCATGGGTAATTGTTCTATTTTTTCCCCTCCTTCCCCCTACCCCCTCCCCCAGATGGCAGGTAGACCAATACATGTTAAATATGTTAAAGTATATGTTAAATACAATATATGTATACATGTCCATATAGTTATTTTGCTGCACAAAAAGAATTGGACTTTGAAACAATGTAAAATTAACCTCTGAAGGAAATAAAAAATACAAGCAGACAAAAACAGAGGGATTGGGAATTCTATGTAATGGTTCACATTCATTTCCCTGAGTTCTTTTGCTGGGTATTCATTACTGCTCTATTGGAGCTGATTTGGTTCATCTCATAGTTGAAGAAGGCCATGTCCATCAGAATTGATCATATAGTATTGTTGTTGAAATATATAATGACCTCCTGGTCTTTCTCATTTCACTCAGCATCAGTTCATATCTCTCCAGGCCTTTCTGAAATCATCCTGATGGTCATTTCTTACAGAACCATAATATTCCATTACATTCATATACCACAATTTATTCAGCCAATCTCCAATTGATGGGCATCCACTCAGTTTCCAGTTTCTGGCCACTACAAAGAGGGCTGCCACAAACATTCTTGCACATACAGGTCCCTTTCCCTGCTTTAAAATCTCTTTGGGATATAAGCCCAGTAGTAGCACTGCTGGATCAAAGGGCATGCACAGTTTGATAACTTTTTGGGCATAGTTCCAAATCGCTCTCCAGAATGGCTGGATGTATTCACAATTCGACTAATAATGTATCAGTGTCCCTGCTTTCCCACATCCCCTCTAACATTGCTCATTACCTTTTGCTGTCATTCTAACCAATCTGACAGGTGTGTAGTGGTATCTCAGAGTTGTCTTAATTTGCAGTTATCTGATTAATAATGACTTGGAGCATCTTTTCATATGGCTAGAAATAGTTTCAATTTCTTTGTCTGAGAATGGATATGGCTTTTTCAAGAATGAGGTGATTCAAGGCAATTCCAACACTTATAATAGAAAGAATCATCTGCATCCAGAAAGAACTATGGAGATTGAATGTGGATCACTGTATAGTATTTTCATTTTTGTTGTTGCTGTTGTTATTTGTTCTCTTTTTTTTTCCTTTCTCAATTTTTCCTTTTTCATCTGATTTTTCTTGTATAACCTAATAAATGTGGAAGTATGTTTAGAAGAATTACATATGTTTAAACTATACTGGATTAGTTGTCCAAAGGAGAGAATTAGTAGGGAGGGAAGGAGAAAATTTTGAAACACAAGTTTTTTCAAAGCTGAATGTTGAAAACTATCTTTTCATGTATTTGGAAAAATAAAAAAGCTACTGTTATTTAATAAAATAAAACCATTTTCTGCCAGACTGTGTATAATTTTCCCTGTTAATTTTACCAAGTGATGAATTCTAACACCAGTAATCATGGCCTTTGAATTTGCCAAACACTGGGCTTCTAGGTTCATTTGCTTCACTATATTGTGCTCTTAATTTGTTTCTCTGATGGATCTCTTTATTTTTTTTTAACCAGTACCAAACTGCTTTGACAATATTGCTTTGTAATTTGAGCTTTGGTACAATCAGACTTCTTTCCCATATTTAATAATTAATTACTTTGAAGTTCTTGACCTTTTGTTCCTCCAGATTGAGTTTATGGTTATTTTTAATTTTATAAAATACTCTTTGATTGGTATGGCACTGAATGAGAAAAAAAAATTACTGCATTTTCATTTTTGTTGTATTGTATTGGCCTTCTTATGTGCAGATAATATTTTCCAGTTACTTATATCTGTCTTTATTTCCATAACTAGCATTTTATGTTATTAATATTGTTCTTGTGTATATCTTAATTTATCCCCAAATACTAATAATTTTATAGTTATTTTAAATCAAATTTCTTTCTAGGTTTTCCTACTATGTGTTTTTGATAATATAAATACTAATTTATATAACTTAATATAAAAGAAAATTGATATTAATCCATCTAAGTTGCAAAATTCAAATCCTGAACCTTTACGAGTTATTTTTAATTTCAAAAAACTTCACTTTCTAGGGTTTTCTAAATGTATCATCCTATCATCTGCAAAAAAGCTATAATTTTGTGTTTTGTTTGCTTGTCCTTATTCTTTCAATTTCTTCTTTTTCCTCTTATTCCCCCCTACCCCCTGGCTGGGGTTAAGTGACTTGCCCAGGGTCCCACAGCTAGGAAGTGTTAAGTGTCTGAGACCAAATTTGAACTCGGGGCCTCCTGAATTCAGGGCTGGTGCTCTATCTACTGCGCCACCTAACTGCCCCTCTTTTTCTTCTTATTGACACAGTTAACATTTCTAGTATTATATCTCACACACACACACACACGTATATATATATATATAGATATAGATATAGATATAGATATAGATATAGATATAGATATAGATAGATAGATAGATATAGATAGATAGATATAGATATAGATATAGATATAGATATAGATATATAGATATAGATATATTTATATCTATACCTATATCTATATCTATACACACACATACATATTATATATAGTGTATATCCTTGCTTTACTTGGGATCTTATTATAAAAGACTCTAATTTAGCACCATGACTTGTGATATTGGCTCTTAGATTTATATATATACCATTTACTATGCTAAAGAAAGATCCATATATTCTTGTATTGTTGGTGGGGTTTAGTTTGGGGTATTTTGTTTGTTTGTTTGTTTTGTTTTGTTTTTAATTGTTAGTTTGTTAATGTTTACAGTCTCATCTTTCCAGGTTTCACTTTCTTCATCAGTAAGATCAATCTTCCAACTCTAATATTTCAGTTTCAATATACTAATATCTCATGCCTTTTGGGAAGATATAAGGGAAAGATTATTGATCCTGGAGTCAGTAAAGGTCTGGATTTAAATCCTAACACTGATTACTCACTCATAGGTTAACCACTCTGAGTCTCTGTTCTTTAATCGGTAAAATGAGGATAATATCTGTAATAGTTACCTCACAAGGTTCTTGAGAGAAGTGAATAGCATAATGTAGGTAAAGCACTCTGAAAATCTTAAACCTTTTAAATCTATAAAATATGAGTTAATATTATTATCATTTCTTTTGGTTGCAACCTTCTATCTTCTAAGATTTCTTCCAGATATAGTATTCTATGCTCTAGACCAGCGATCCTCAAACTTTTAAAATAGGGGCCAGTTCACTGTCCCTCAGACTGTGGGAGGGCCGGACTATAGTAAAAACAAAAACTCACACTCTGTCTCTGCCCCTCAGCCCATTTGCCATAACCCGGTGGGCCGAGTAAAAGTCCTCAGTGGGCTGCATCTAGTCCACGGGCCATAGTTTGAGAACCCCTGTTCTAGACTCTATGATATCTTCTGGCTCTGATATTTTATGGTACTATTGCTGGATTTATTGGATATCTGCTATACGTTTAGTTTCTAGAGGGGATGATAATAGAAATCTAGTTTCTTTCTGGCTAAAGAAATCTTAGGAAAACATAACATCCCCAAATGTTTAGGCTCTTTTGGAAACATCTGCTACATCATCAAATAAAATTTAACCTATATTTTTTGGAACAGATGCATATTTTACCCGATCATTACAGGTGATTAATTAAGATGTAATCACCAAACCAAAAAAAAAAAAAAAATGGGAAATGCCTTCCCTGCCCCTGAGACAGTTGTCTATTTATCAGTGATGAACCATTGCTCTCTGCTCTAAGTCAACAGAATCTTGGACCAGATCTCATCAGAAATCAACTCCTATTGTGATGTTAGACCGCTAAGTTCCTCAGTTCACTCTTATGACCTATAGACAAAGAATGATGAAGTCTTCACAGAGTATTCTGCTTTTTTATTAATTCAAAACAGATGTCAGTCCTATAGGAAGTACTTCTAGGAATATGCAAGAAAAATGCAGGATAAGAAACTGAATTCAGGAATTCCCCAGTCTTTGATCCTGTCTCAATATTCCACTTATGAAATCTATCCAATGTTATAAGTGTAGTTTCCTTCACTACAAAATGGCCAGATTTTCCTAGATCACCAGTGTGAGTGTGTCTATGCTCTTTTCAATCACTTTCCCTGCACCAGTGAGAGGGAATAGATAGTTCTGCTCTTGTAATAGTGTTTTTGGAGTTGAAAACTCACTTCACTCATACCTTCATAGGTCCATAAATTTAGAGTTAAAAGACACATCTTATATATTAAGAGATTGGGGTTCAGAGCATTTAAGAGCCTTGATTAACCCACTAATTTTAATAAGCACTTGAAATCAGGATTGCCCCACATAAAGTATGGTTCTTATGACTGAATAAAATATTCTAAGAAATAACCTAGCCTTTTAGACTTGGATGATACTAGCTTGATCTTCACATAATTCTTCAATTAATTCAGCCTAAGGTTGTCAAACCTTAGGTCTTTTTCTAATAAACTCATATTGACCCATAGTTCACCTTTTCTTTACTCCATACTTATACACTAGGCCTTTTTTAGAATGCTTAAGATCTAAGAATTCAGTTTATGATGGGCATACCTTACACATCAGAGGATCATAGAGTAAGAGCTCAACAAGACTGCAGAAGACAATGAATCCCTAGACATACACACGCATGTGCACACTCACATACACATGCACATACACTTACATGCATACTATAGTCACACTGAGACTAACTCTTGCTTTTTACTTACTCTTTAAAGATCTTTTCAAAACCAGAGATGTGCTAGGCAACCCTCTTGATTGATAGATGATATAAGATCACTTGATGGTAAGCAGCTCAATTCTTTGTAATTTTGTTTCTAAACGACCAATCAAATGAATTGATTTCTATTAGATTATCAATGGTCTTTTAATCACTAAATCCTATCTCAGTCTTCTTCTTTGCTGACATTTCTGCAAACTTTGACACTATTGACCCAGACCCTCCTCCTAGATGTTCTCTTCTCTTTCCAACCTAGTTCCCTTCCTAGCTTTCCTGTCTTTTAGCATGTCCCTTCTGTATGTGTTATCTATGCTGGTATACTTCCTATTTCTCCCTCATAATCCGTCTCCTATCTCTCTGTATTTGCCATGGTTCTTCCCTCTTCCCTTACTACCCACCCCAAAGACTCTTTTTTCCCAATTTCTGACTTAAAATTACTGTTACCTTTAAGATTCACCTCAAGTACCAATTCCTGTATACTGCCTTACCTGGCCCTCCTAGCTGCTTATGTCTTCTATTCTAAAACCATTTTTCTTTGGCTCTATATTTATCTTGTACATACGATTTAAGTAATTGATATCTACCACATTAAAATTTAAGGCCTTTCAGAGCAAAGACTTTTTTCTTCTTTGTATCCTCAGCATTTATCATACTTAGTACATAGTAAGAACTTTTAATAAAATAAGTGTCAAATAATTCTCTAATATTTCACCATTGATTCCCCTCCTGCCTTTATAAACACTCATTCTCCTTTTCCTTTGCTGGGTTATCATCTGCATCTTATTCTCCATTTATGAATGTATCCCAGGATTCTGTTTTCTTTCTCCCTCTTTCTCTCGGTGATCTTATCAACTCCACTGGGTCCAAATTCAACCTTCATCCCTATCCAAAATTCCATTTCTGCCACCCCAGTGCCTGATCAACATCTTCCCTTGGATGTTCTATAAGTATTTTAAACTCAGTATGTGCAAAACAGAATTCATTACTCTACACTGAAAAGATATCTTTTTCCCCCATTGACAACCTTATTTCTATCTACAGCATGATCATCCTTCCAGACACCAAGGCTCACAATTTAGAGTCATCTTCAATCTTTTTTACTCTCATTTGCCTCCCATATCCAATCAGTTATCAAGTCCTGTTGATTTAAGCTCCCTGAAAAGAGAAAGTAATGATTGATGAAGGGAATTCCTTAAAAATAAACCATTCAATTTTGTACTTTGAAGTTCTTTCACACATTATTTTTAATGTTATAATTACTCACAAAATTCCTTTACTACAGAAGTAGACTATAAGTTTCTGGAGGGTAGAAACTGTGTTGGGGGCCAGATATACTCCAAATAACAACCAAGCAATAATCTCTTCATCAGCCTGCAGACACTGATAAGAAATAAACAGTCCTGTATGCACTTGGTGACAGCCATACTTTATAAGACTCTTATCAGTAAAATAAGATATTGAAGCTATGCATGTATGAAAGTGTGAGGTAGAAGAATAATAGAATTTAAGACAAACCTGCTAAGGTGTATTATCATAACTCAACATCCCCTTACTTCTTTGATGTAGGCATTTCATTTGATTTGTAAGAATCAGCAACAGGGACACTTCTGATACAAATGACCTGACACTTATTAGTCATCTCAGTCTAATTAAACCAACTTCCTGCAGCAAAATCTGTAGTTTTTCTACAGGCAGGAAATGCAACTAAAGGAATATTCCTCATGCAATGTTGTGGCATCTCATTCTTTTATGCCTCTTATGAGTTTGCACATTTTCCTGGGAATTTTTCATTTCAGGATTGTCCTAGGGACAAGTCCTTATGTTCCCATGAGATCAGGGACCCCTCAAAGGCTGGCTGATACTATGTTTAGCCACTGGGAATGAGACTACAGAACTGGATGGAATGGGATGGACTTCTGAAATGTATTGATACTGGTGAAACGACCAAAATGAGGCAATTTTTTCTATTGTCTAGGAATAGATCTCTAAGGCACTACCTGTTGGCTTTTAAGTAATGATGCCTAAAGGAAAAAGACAATACCCTCATAGATGTCTTTTATTTCTTTTTAGGACCAACAGTACTAACTATGGGACCATGGTCATTCAGTCAATAACACTGTCTGAAAAGTGCATTTCTAATCATCTGTTTGGAACTTTAATCATCTAACATCCATGTCTCTGGTTCTCTCAGTATTTTTATCTATCATGAAATCAGCTGCCTAGGGCAATAATAACTCCTAACAGGTAAGGCAGAAACATTCTATATTTGCTGGATACCACAAATGGGGGTCTTATAAGATAGATAATGGCTGATAGATATCAAGGAGTAGTTGATTTGCAATGCGGGGTTATCCTTGTGGTTAGGCTCTGTATAGCAAGCCAACTGTGTTTGGATTCTGAGTAATATTTATCTGGGAAACAGTGTACTTCAGTACAACCATATGGTGTAAGAACAATATGTCTGGATTTGGAATAGCTTTTAAACAGTATTTTGGGTGCTCATCACAAGCATGACACTAGCATCAGCACCTTGGCCAGAAGCAAACAAGCAAACAACCATTGCATGAGATTGTACAGTTAATATCATAATCCGGACATTTATTAAGCACTATCCAACTAGATTTGTTTAATTTCATCATTTTGTATGTGTAACTGTGCTGATTACAATTTGCTACTAGCAACCTCTCTCTCTCTCTCTCTCATATATATATATATATATATACATATATATATATATATATATGTTACATTTATACATTGTTGGTTTTATTCCCTTCTGAATAGAATCTTGTGGTCTAAATAGACAAAGTTAGGTGAGCTAGGTTCTAGTCACAGCTCTGCCATTTACTAGGTGGATCATCTCAGGAAATTCACTTGTCTTCTCAGGGATTCAGATGTATATTCTCTTTTATATGAAGGTATATTCTCTTTTATACTATCTGGCCTCCAAGGTCTCTTACAGCTCAAACATTCTATAATCTATCACTTGCCACTGAGAGTCCAGAAGCCCCAGGAATTCTAGCAAGATCTAGCTATGCGGTACAATTTGTGATATTCCTCTCTAGGGCCCCCTCAAGCGCAGCAAATGGACAATATCATGAATATCAAGGGGGAGAGTGATCATGAATATTAGACATGAAGTGGCTATTCTCAATTGAAGGGTCAATGGCACATATTGCCCTTGGTCTGTCTGAATTAAAGGGACATGGGGCATCTTTAACTTTCCCAGATACATTATCCAGTTAAACAAATGGTGCATAAATTAGCAATTTTCTTTCTCAAAGACTACTGATGAAAAGGATTCCAAGGAGAGGGTGGGGAGAATGATTAAAACAAAAAAATAGTGCAGGGAGTGCCCAGCCTTAGCACATCTACCATTTCCCTCTAGGAGAAACCTATCAAATAATCAGGATCAATAAGGTATTCATAAAAAGCTGAGACTAATTTAGTTGTAATTTTAAGAATCTTTTAAACACCTCAGAAGGTTAAAGAGGGAAAAGACAGAGAAGACTCATGTTTTAAATGTGGATCTGGGGAGGGAGAAGGTAGAATGTATTGAACTTCATTCCACTAAACATCTATAATTGTTAAGAAATTTCCCTATAGATCCTGACAAAGCTGCCATTCTGTAACAATACCTCATTATTCCAACTTCTACCCTTTGAATCTACATATGCAGCTAGAAAGTAATCAATATGGGATAGTTAGATAGTGGATTGAATGCCTGGAATCAGGCAGAAATCCAACATTGGACATTTACTAGCAGGATAACCAAAATAACCTGGGAAAAAAATGGCAAATCACTCTAGTATATCTGCCAAGAGAACCCCAGATGGAGTCAAGAACAGTCAGATAAGACTGAAAAACAACTGAGCAACAAAGAAATTAATATAAAAAAGATCTGGCAATTCTATTAGACCACAGGTTTAATATATGTACAATGGCTTACATTTCTATAGCTTTTTCATTCAAGGAATAGTATCCAACCAGAGCCCTCCTCAGGCAATAACACTGATAATGTTAATAGCTTCTACTATGCCTTTTTATTGTATTTGACTACGACATGTTAAGGCAACGTTTTTTATTAGCTTGAAGCAGTGGGTATGATGATTTTTTCTTCTACTGTTTTGATTACTCAGAGTCAAAAATCCTATATGCCAATGATGATACTTCTATACCTAAGCAACTACATGATATTAAGCAAGTCATCTGGGTTTTAACTTCCTTACCAGTAAAAAATGAGAGTTAGTCATCTGACCTTCTATCTATAACAGTCTATGATCCATGTTCTAAGGACCTTTCTTGCTCTAACAACCCATGTTTTATATTGTAAAGGCTATTGCTCTACCTCTAAATTCTATATTCTAAGGTCTTTTTCAGTGTTTACATTCTACATTTTAAGGTTCCTTTTGGCTCTAGTATTTCATAGTCTGTTCATTCTCCCCAAAGGGAAAAAAAAAGCATCCTGTCATTTTGTGACTGATTGCCAAGTTGTATTAATTCCAGAAGAAAGGGACTTGGAGCTGGAATCATATCATAAAGAATTTTCTGCAACTTGGCCTTTGGTCAAAGCCCATAGATAAAAGAGGAGAATATGGCTGAAGCAAACTACTTGGAAGAGAGAGCTGTTACAAACATAGTATTCTTTATATAGTCAGCAAATAATAAATATTTCTGTTAAGAAATAAAAACAAAAACTAGGCCCTTAAGTGCAGGGTGAAATCAAGTCCATTGCTTTGGTCAATAGTCTGTGACATCATGTGACATCCTTGTCTTCAAAGAGCTTACATTCTAATTGATGATTCAATATGTAAATAACTAGATTTCCCTTTCTTCCTTCTCTCTTTTCCTCTCTCTTCACTCCCTCTCTCCTTATCTCTTCTTCCCTTGCTCTCTCTCTCTCTCTCTCTCTCTCTCTCCCTTTTTTGTTTCTCTCCCTCTGTGTCTCTGTCTCTATCTATCTCTGTCTCCCCTTTCTCTTATTCCCTTCTCTTCATTTTGTCCCTTACTCTTTCCATTTCCTTTTCCTTCTGCCCCATCCTCTCCCTTTTCATCTCTCCATTTCTCTCCCCTTCCCTCCCTTTATTCTATGGTTGATCTTTACAAGTCAGAAGACCACACCTGCTCTGCTGGGGAAACCCCTTTTGTATTTCCTCTCCTATTCTCCCCAGTGGACCTAGTTTTTTTTGTAAACTTTAATCCTTTAAGAATCCTTAGGATCAAGTGACCTCACTTTAGTTCTCTCCTTTCCTCCCTTAGGGACCACAAGAATTTTCAAAATCATTTATTCACTAAAAACAATTAAAGTAAAAGAAAGTAAAATTTTAGAACACAGAATTTTCAAGGTAAAAAGCCTAGAAACTTTATTCTAATATTTAATAAGAATTGTGGTATAGTGTTTTGGAGACCAGAGTACCTGAGATAAAACACCAGTTCTGTTATTTATTATCTGTGTCACTTTGAGAAAGTCAATTAACTTCTGTGGGGATGTTTTCTTCTCTATAAAATTAGGGTGGGGGAATGGAGAAGAGGCAGCAGCTAAACTTGATGATTTCTAAAGTTTCCTAAAGCTGTATTTGTAGTTTAGGTATGGAGGCCAAAAAAAAAAAAAGCCTAGAATAGTGTCACTAGAGACATGATCTTGAGTGCAAAAATAGAACATTCAGAAACACATTGTATTTAAGGCAGAAAGGTATTGGAAAGAGTTCTAGAAATAGTTAAATCCAAAATGGGGGGGAAATTTTGTTTTGCCTATACATAGAGTTATTGAGAAGGTGGGAAGACATACAGATTTCTAAAACTCACAGTTCTAACAAAATGAAGACTTACAAAATGAAGATCAAACCACTCAGCTTGGCTAGCATTTAATTTGCAACAAATATATTATTGTTCTACATTTTATTTCTAAAATGAGAGATTTGCAATAAATGATCACTGAGGTATCTTCCAATTCCATTTCTACGATTCCATTACTTCCAACCTTATATCATGCCAGTCTGCAGTGTAAATCTCTTCCAGACAAAGTTTTCTTCTCATAGTTCCCTCCACACAATTCCTGTGACTTGTTAACACTCATAAATTCAAATTGTGAAAGTGACTTAAGAGACTCTGAATCCAGCTCCTCTATTTTACAGATGAGAACACTGAGACACAGAAGAAATGCCTTAATAAGGTTATCTCACTTGGAAGTAAACCAAGCTATGACTTTGACTGTAAAGCTAGCATTCTTGCCATTTCTCCCATCATTCCTACCCCAAGAAAAGTCCTTCTCCTTCTCTCAGTTTATCTTTATCTTACTCATAGTATTTTAGTCCCAGTTTCAGCCACCAAAATGTCTATAGAACATTTTCTGATATTCTGTACTATGGAAGAGGCATCATATGGAAAGAGCAATAGATTTAGAGTTAAGAAGACCTGCAATGAAATCCTGTCTCAGCTATGTGATATTAGGCAAGTCACTTAATTTCTCCAGCTTCCATTTCCTTATTTGTGAAATGAAGTCCATGCTCTCATCTACCTCATAGTAGTGTTGTAAAAATCAAATCAAATAATACAAGTGAAGTATTTTGCAAACCACACAGCACTATGTAAATCAGTTGGCAGAATCTTGAATGGTGATGTAGTTAATATGAATGATATCATTTATGCATACAGTGAAGATGGATATTAACAACATTAGAAAGACTGAAATTTTAAGGATATTTTGAAGGATCAAGCTATATTAATCAACACAGCATTTTTTTTAAATCTAGAAGGTAAAGGAAATAGATGTAGTAAAATTAAATTTTTATTTCAAAGTAAAAATTATAATATTTACTGGTAATGATTTGGGTTTGAAGTATACACACACTCTTCAAAGAAATTGCAATAAATTATATCAAAATAATCCCCCCCAATTTTGCATCAATTGATGCCCTTAATCCTTCTAGTGTTAATGATGAATTCAACTGATCTACACCAGAGATATTAAACATGGCAATGCAGCCTGCAACACTCCTACATGTCCTTACAAAGCAGACTAAAATGCAATTGGAAAAATTTTAGCAAAATACATAAAAATAATAAAAACAAAGTAAACAATAAAATATAATTTTATTGTGTGGTTTTCTAGGTCAATATCATTTGCAGGGAGCCTTATATAGTTATTCCTTCCACTTCTCAAGGGCTAGGGGTCTCACAATCTAGGAAATTTGCACAAAGTGTTGGCCCTTCCTTTGATTCAAAGAAGTCTGAATTATTATGGTATTAAAAGATAAAATATATTGACATTATATGATACTCTCTCTCTCTCTCTACATACATTTGAAGTTCTAAACTTTTTTTGTTGTTGTTGTCTGCTGGCCTTTGAATATCATCTCCAATTTCTTCAAAACTTCCAAAAAACCTTAATTAAATTTCTCATGCTGGACTGTGATAATTAGAAAATGTAGTGGGGAAAGGAAAATGTATGTATGTAGTGTAGTGTCTCCCTGTTCAATTTGAATTTGGCACTACTAATCCATACCACAAACCCTGTTTACTGGTCATCATTTTTAGCTACTCCACCAGATGTCATTTATATACTAGATAATACCTTGTTCACTCAACCTCATAGTAGTTGCTCCCATCATCAACTGCTGGGTAAGTCAACTAGAGACACTTTTATTTGACCTTGTGTACATTCCATCAGCCTCAGTCTTTGATTTTCACTTACAAAACACTTGATACAGGCCAAGTTCCTTCTGAACTTCACTCTGTTTTTTTATTCATACAAACATAAAATGCTTTCTAAGACAGAACTTCGAAGACAATAGTACTTCTAAAGGACAAGTGCAACAATTAAGTGACAATTAAGGACACCTATCCCAAAGGGTTTACACAAAAGTATTGAGTGTTTCATATCTAAAGAATACTGACATTCAGGGTCCCTGTTGGGAGAAAGCTCTTCAGTTCTTCCCACTTCTCCCCCAGCTGAAGTCCTGCCTGTCACAGTTTCCCTGATGCTGCCAACATTTTTCTCACCTTGATCCCTGCATTGTTCAAATCTCTCACTTTTCTTGTCCTACTTTGCCTGCCTGGGCTTTTTCCTCCTTCTGCAATCATAGACATTTTATTTCTTTTTTTTTCCTGAGTAAATTTATTTATTTTTCATATATATCACTTTATGAATCATATTGGGAAAGAAAAATCAGAACAAACGGGAAAATAAAAACATGGGAGAGATAAAAAAAAAAAACAGGAAAAACAAGTGAACATAGTATCTATTGATTTATATTTAGTCTCTATAGTTCTTTTTCTGGATGCATATGGGATTTTCTGTCCAAAGTCTATTGGAATTGCTTTGGATCACTGAACCACAGAGAGGACCCAATTCTTTCATAGTTGATCATTGCACATTCTTTTTATTCTTGTGTACAATGAATTCCTGGTTCTGCTTGTTTCACTTAGTATCAGTTCATGTAAATCTTTCCAGGCCTTTCTAAAACCAATTTGTTCATCATTTTTAGGGAACAATTTTATTTTATTACCATCATATACCACAATTTGTTCAACCATTCCCCTATTGATGGGCATCTACTCATTTTCCAACTCTTTTCTACCACAAAAAAGAGGATGCATGGACATTTTCTTAGTAAAAGGATAGTCTTTTGATCATCTACCTTAGGTTAAAGATTTATTGTGGCAATAGGCTCATAGTTTTCAAAGACAACAATCAATTCTATTTGCTTAACAAGGAGATATTGAGATTGAGAGAATGAGAAAATGGATACTACATTGACTGAGTGGGCTATATTATAATAAAGGTCTTTAAGTACATGATTTGGATCACCTAAATCTTAATCAAAGGAACTTATCAATTTTCATATCACTTATCTGACAAAAGGGAGGATCCACATTTTCCCATGCTTGTCTGAACAAACATAATGAGCAGGAATGCATCCATTAGTCTAAAGTTAGAATTTCTTTTACTGTATGATTAGATCTTGGCTTGGCTAAATCTTTAAAAGCGATTTTCCACACTGGCTAGTTTCTGAATGAGGAAGTAGAAAAGGGGAATAAGGGCTTTTCTTTCTTTAAAGGAAAGCACTTTGAGAGTTGTGATATGCCATCTTTATATAAACCATTATTATTATACTTGAATGATCTAATAGGAAAAGCACTAGTTTGAAATCATAGAACCTCAGGTCCAATATCTGCTTCTTCTTGTTGGGCAAGCCACTTAATGCTTCTGTCTCTTTATATATTAAATGGTGAATTTCAACTCAATGATCTCTTAAAGATCCTTCTAGATTGAAAATGTATGATTCTTTTTATAAGTCCTCAATCAAACAAGATTTATATATATATATATATATATATGTACCAAGTATTTCCCCTGTATGTACAGAAGGATCCTTAGAAGAGAGAAACAGATTAAGAAATGCTGGGGAATAGATGGTACTGGATTCTGGTATATAAACCTCAAGGTTTTATCTTCTACTCTTGAGAAAAAGACTTCAGGTCTGTCATTCAGTTCCAGTACAGGGATAATAAAATTAGTGAAGGGAGAACAAAGCTTTTCCTACCTGTCATGGACAAGTCACTACTGAATTTCTGAATTAGGCTCTTGAGTTCCACGTGCTGGAGAAATTGTCTACCAAATAGACAAGTGAAAATGAGCTTTGGGAATAGACTTCTTGGATTGGCAATGGCGTATTCTATTGCCATTGGCAAATGATATATTTGGTAATCTGAAATTGAGACAAGTAAGAGTGGAGAGGCAAGTTTCTGAGAGTGAAAAGGTATCACTGTCCATGGAAATTTTAGAATGCATGGAATGACTAGCTATCACAGTGGTACATGGAGAAGTAATGAACCAAGGTCAGAGAAATGAGCCTTTCTTAGTAAACCACTCTACAGTTCATCTGGGGCTGAGATCCAGGACACACACTTATCTTCCCTTATCTATTTTCCATGATGAGATGAGAAGTTTTGATATTTTATAGTAGTGATGAGGGGAGCCCCAAAACTCTTGCTCTCTCTTTTTGACTTTGGGAATGAGCCATGAGGTAAAGTACTTATAGCTCCTTGAAGGAGAAAATCTTTTCTATCTAGGTGGGGCTGGTTGAGTCTTGAGCCAAAGAATTCCAACCCTATTTAATTGAAGATCTTCTATTCAATTCAGCTCAAACTGTACCCAGCCCCTTCAAGAGCAACCCCCAGCTTGTAGCTAAGGCTTATAAAAAAGCCAATCTAAAATCTTCTCTTTGAAGAGGTCCTAACATGCCATCCCATGCTATGCTATGCTATACCATGCTATGCCAAGGAAACCTCTGCCCGCTGAAATAATATTCTCTTCCAGCGCTATCCTCTCTTTATCTCCCTCACCTATTTCTCTAATGAGACTTTATACCTCTTTTCAGGATTTCTCTAAACTTTACTTCCCAATGCCTATAATAAACCTCTTTTTAATCATTTTAGGTTTTGGGGTTTGTAAATTCCTTTGCAAAGAATCTCTGTACCACCAAAGGAGGGGTTCCCCAAAGCTCCCTACCCATATGTCAAATCCTAAGGGGACATAGGGGAGCCTAACCTCTCCATTTGGTTCCCTGAACCCTGAACCTGCCATTAGACCTCATCATTTAATTCCCTGACCACCAGGAACCCTGATCTCATCATCTGGTTTTCTGACAACCCTAAATCTAGACTTCATCATATTTTGGTTCCCTGAAGGGAACCCCAAAACCTAAATCTCATCAATAGGAGGAAGTGAAAAATTCAAGAACTTATTCCATTTCCCCCCCAGTTTTAATAAAAATGACTCACACTGTCTGTGATTTATGAAGAAGCTTAGTGAAGAATGAGCTAGAAAATTTCCCAGATACTTTTTGGGGATTAGTTATACAGACTTTTCTAACCTTTGTATTTTTGTGACATTAAAAAAAAAGCCTAAGCTGGAATTCAGAACCTTTCCACGTGAGAGTTGTTTTCCTCTTCCTAACCATTTGAAATTTTACAGCATCCCTTACAGTGCTGTATGCACACCTTATATCAAAGGAAAATGTCTCCTGATTTTCTGCCGAACATATCTTGATTCATTGTTTCCTCCATTAGAGAAATCTTGAGAGGACCACAAAACTAGTGACTCAGGAGTAGTAGTGAGCAAATTATTAATTATACTCTGCTGCTGGTTAATTATGAAGTAGAATTGTCAACCTGTGGGATTAAGGAGGACACTATCCTTAATCCAACGTGGAATGCTATTGCTCTGCTAGTATACAGGAAAATCATACACATTCACAAACTAATTTGATGTAACAGTTTTAACCATCTGGCCATAAGCTTTATCTTGACTAAAATTCATATGGAAAGTCAATGTAAGTAAGAATTATTATCATACAAATCATTCTTGTCTTCTTGTTTAGTGAAGTTCAATCCTGGAAGAAGTAGTTATCCCGATTTTTAAAATATTTAATACTCCATACACCATTGCTCAGGTGGATAAAATAACTGCTTTTTGTAGCTAAATAAAAGTATTATGATTCAAGCATATCTTCAGATTTACTGAAAGCATCCTAAGTGCAACTCCATTAGCAGACAGAATGATGGGAATGATATATACTTCACACTGTTTCCCATGACTTTGATTTCTTCTGTTCAGTCTCTAAATTCTGAAATCTTTGTATTCCATGCCACTTGGGTATTACAAGGATTGTGTATGGCAACATTTCTTAAAATGTTGCCCGTATGTGTTTATGGATCAATGTTATATCCAAGGAATTATGGGCAACAGTTGGTTCTGTGATGATGTTCTGATTCTGTTAGAATTTAAAAGTTGAATTATCTGCAAGTATTGTGGTCTATTTATGTAGTATGGAAATTTTTTTCTAATTCCATGAATAGATAGCAAGCTTCAGATATATAATCCTATAAGATCATGTCTTATTAGATATTTGATAGATGCTAAATATTTTCAACTTACAGTGAAGTGTTGCATTTTCTTCTTTTTCCATCAGTATGCACCAGTCATTAAATATGAGCCCCTTAAAAGTAACTTTCTATAATTTCTGGTAATATTGTCACAGTCCTGAATTGCCCTCATAAATCCCTCCATTTCTATATAAGTAAATCCACATGACTCACCCTTTTGTTCAATGTTTCCTTGTCCATAGATTGTTGGTTGAGTTCATGTGGATGTGGCCTAAAACTGGACTTTTATTCTATTCTTGAATCTTAATTGATTAATGAATTCCACTGAACGGTGAACAATCTTCAGTTATGTTCCTCACATCCAATGGTATGTATCTGTTCTTGGCTTTGACCACTGCTCTGTGAAGTGATGAGTGTTTTCTCCAAAAGTAATCATTTAAGTTTTTGATCTGTTTATCATGTGTTTTGAGACCATT
Source organism: Sminthopsis crassicaudata (assembly GCF_048593235.1). Taxonomy (NCBI): domain Eukaryota; kingdom Metazoa; phylum Chordata; class Mammalia; order Dasyuromorphia; family Dasyuridae; genus Sminthopsis; species Sminthopsis crassicaudata. Next base: position 630,762,222 of record NC_133617.1, read on the forward strand.
TACCAATTATTTTCATTCTATGTGGAAGGGAAATGTTCATCTTTCTATAACTGCCCCAGGATGATGGACCATGAGTTTTGTTACTATTTTATGAAGTTTTATTAGAATAATTCATTTTTACAATTCTCAAAGTATATGTCTAAAAGACTGCTATTGCATATATGTAATTGCATATGTTCTTAAATCTCTCAACATATTCAAACATAGCTTTCTCTTTGCTAGCTTTACACTCAATATAATTTGCCAAAGGAGACCCAAGTATTTGGAAGAGCTTTGGTCCATTGGTTCAATTTGACTTGTTGGTTTATAGTCAAATCTTTTATTTATTTACTTAGTATACAGTATAAATTTTACATCAGGATCAAATGATATTTATTATCACTGAAGACAGATTCTTCAGAAGAAAGAGCCATTTAATATGATTTGGACAGTGCCCTAGACTGTTGGCATTTGTTTAAATCAAGTAATTCAGATATGTATCTTTCATCATCATCAACAGTACTAAATAATACCTGACATTAATATAGTCCTTTATAGTTTACAGAGCACTTTTTACACATTTCATTATGATAATGGTAAATGTGAGTGATTATTATCATTATTATTCACAATCATCATCATAAAGATCATCATAAATATCATAAGATCTTTGAGAGTTAAAAACTGCCATTTTAAGAGGGATTTTAAAAATCTTTATTTCCTTCTAAGTACATAATGCTTTATATTTTACAAAGTATAGTAAGGGTGATCAGGGATTTTCAGATAAAAACATTTCTCTTTAGCTTTTAAAAGCTTTCACAATCTATCCCAAATCTATCTTTCTAGTTTCACTGTATATCACTGTCCTTATGCACATAGTGATCTAGCTAAATTGGCTTTTTTCTGTTCTTCACAGTCTATTCACCCTTGAGTGTATGTGTGGGGGAAGAGAGAGGAAAGAGGGGACAAACAAACAGACAGACACATTTCTGTGCCTCTTCACTAACTATGCATTTAGGCTTGCAATACATACCCATTCTCACTTGCATCTTAGAAAATCCCTATCTTCAGGGCTTGGTTGAAGCACCGTCTTCCCTCTCTTTTTAAAATTATAGCTTTTTATTTTCAAAATATATACATGGGTAATTTTTGACATTGACCCTCACAAAACCCTGTATTCTAATTTTTTTCCTCTTTTTTCCCGGGCTACCCCAGTCTGCAAGTGATTCAATATATGTCAAGCCTAGGACCACCTTCTCTTTTAAGACACTATTTATATCCTGGAATTTACCAAATCCTACAAACTGGGGCTTGATTTATTGTTTTGTTGATTATCTAGGCTCAAGAAAGTGATGACTGAAAATGTTAATACAAATTAAACTTAAAATGTGTCATGTACATGAAGAGCTGATTGTTAAGTATTTACCAGCATAGACCCTTGCTGATAAGACAGAGGAAATATACTGTTTGGCTCCTAGTGACTCTATCTCCAAGATGACAAATCTAAAAGTCAATAAGATGGATTCTTGTTGACATATCTGTTCTTTCTTTAAAACCTCTAAGAATAAGCTGTCATACAGCTTGCTTTATTTTCCCCATGTACTCCTTCTATTTTACTTCTAGACCAGAATATAGCAAAGGGAGAAAGAGTGGGAGGGTAATTTTCCTTGTCCCTACAAAAGCAATTGGCAAGATAGCCATACAGAAGGCCTAAGAGCAGAATTTCTAAGAGCCCTCGAATTTCTAACTATTTTTTTTGCCTCTTTTTCCTTTTCTGAGTACAAGTTAAAGAGTTCCTGAGAATGATGCATAATAATAGATAAAAGAGGTAGTGTGACATAGGAGATAGATACATGGCCTCAAATCTCATGTCTGACACACACTAGCTATATAACAGCAAAATCACTTCACTTCCCTGTTCCTTAAGGGAATCTTAAATTATATTTGAATCCATGTTCTATTATTTGCTGCAAATCCTTCTCCCTTCCTTATTCTTAGTTTCTCCCTCTGTAAAACAAAGGGTTGACTTTGAGAACTTCTAAGATGTCTTTGAGGTCTAAATCTTACTAGAACAATTTATAAAGTTGATAGAGTATTTGCTTGCTATAATTGTAAAAAGGGAGTCAGTGTAAACATTATCATATCCATTTCCTAGATGAGGAAACTGGAGTCCAGAGAAGCAAAATTATTTGTCTAAGAACATATAATTATGAGCATCAAGGCTGGGAAGTGAACTCATGTCTCTGGACTTCTCATCTGACATTCCTTCCAATTCTATCATATTGTTTCAAAATTGCCCAACTAAACTGCATGTTGTTCTTGCATCTCATGTTCAAAAGTTCTAATTGCACATATGAAAAATTCATTAGCATAGTTTAATGTAGGTGTATTCAAATCTGATATTCAAAGAACGAAGCATGTGAAATAATGAACAGATTCCTTAGTTAATCTGTCCACATAGTGACAACCATAAACCAGAGAGATCAGCACATATCTTCAGAGACACACTTCTAACCCTAGAGTGATTAAGGATACTCACATATTACTACAAATGAATGTATGTATATATATAATATATATATATATATATAAGGATATGGATATATGAATATTTGTAGGAAGGTGTATATATATACACACATATACAAATATACATATACATGTATACACAGGCAAATACATATATATACACACATGTCTATGTATGTTATGTGTTGGTATACACATATACACATTCCTATAAAAACTCAGTCATATTTATAAGCACAGAGACATATACCACTATGGGGGTATATACACAAATTCTGCATCCCTACAATTAGAAGGTCATTTGCCACATTGGAGATACTCTCAAACAACCTTTGCAGTAATACAAAGAATGCTGGGTTTAGAATCAGGTGAGGCTTTAATTTGAAGTCCTTTGGCAATGAGTAAACATTTAACCTCCCTGTTTCTAGTTACCTCACCTGTAAAAATTAGAGACTTGAACTAGATGGCATCAAAAGACCTTTCCAGTTTTGATCCTATGTTCCCATAACCCTTTTAAAGTAGATAAACCTCTTCAAGCATTAGTTTTCTTACCTATAAAAAGGATATGATAATGTCTCTAATACCTCCTTCACAGCCTGGTTGTGAGCTTTGCATGAGATAATACATACAATCCTTTGTAAACCTTAAAGCACCATATAAAGGCCAGTTCCTGTCATTCTATTATGACGCTCACATATTGACATAATCACATTCCTTACAGAGATTGTGCTACTTATATATTGATAATATAGTACATATACTCAATTAGGAAGTTAACAAATGCACACAACCTAATGGATACAAATAATTTTTAGTCATATTTCTTTTTAGAGAAATTCACACATAACCTTCTCATGGAAACACAGAGATACTCAAATGGAAATATATACTCACATTCTCTCTGTGTGTATGTCTCTGTCTGTCACACACACACACACACACACACACACACACACATGGCAAATTAGACAGAACCATCCAAGTATATCTCTCCCTTTCCTGTCTGTCCTCCTCCTACCCTCATCCTCATCTCTTAATATCCTGGCTTTCCTTTTGCTACAGGCACAGAAAATGAATTTTGAATGCTTCAGTGTAAGGAAATATGCTCACCTACTTAGGCTGTCCTGGGATAGCAAGTACAATATTAGAGAAATCATTGATAAAGTTTTTTGAGCTCTCCACTCTGCTATAAGCCCAGATGTGCCATCCTCCCATCTTGTCTCTATTTATGGAGTCCTATAAAACCAAGTGTTCCATGGCTTGAAAACAACTTAATTTTTAGCAGAAGTACTGTTTTCTGAGACTTTGGGGGACTATGTGCAGGTGGGATTCTCTTAAATTGCTGCTGGAAAGATTCTGTGACCCTGCATAAAAATATAATCATTGAGTTCTCCCTTTTGTGTAAGGGAATCCCCAATGTTCCTGATAGCCTAGTGATTTCAAACCCAGTGAAAATGGCTGCCAATCAAATGTACAAATGAATGAAAATAAGCAATGGAAGGAGTCATTTTTTTATTCCAAGATGTAATAGGTACCTTCTATAGGCAGAATGATACAACACAGATGACTAAAATATTTTAAAAAATTAAAACCTTCATCAGAGATCTACAGAGGAAGTCAAAGTAGAGTAATTGTTATGGGAAAATTCAGAAAACTCATAGAATACAAGTTCTTTGAGGTGAGCTTTAAACAAAGGCAAAATAATAATGGAAGAGGGAAGAGGGAAGGGACAGCATAAACAAAGGTAAGAGGTACAAGATTGCAATGGATGTTCAAGACTTGTCCAGTTTAGCTGAAGCATTGAATGGGTGATAGGATATAGCATGGGATAATACAGGAAGGTATGGGGAGGGGATTACTAGATTATATTAGAACCCTGAATGCACCAGATATCTGGGAGGTTACAATATTGCTGGAACTCTGTCCTCCCAGAAATCAGCCGGAGTCAGGATCACTAAACATCTTTATTTTTGATCTTTTATGGTCAAGGTCAGGGGGTTAGGTCTAGCAACCTCACACACACCTTCCTCCCTCAAACGCCAGGAGAGACTGAGTCAGCTTCTGTGTCTCAATTCCTCTTCCTCCTCCTACTCCTCCCACACATGTCACTTCCCCCCTCTTTGTCCCACCAATAAAGTCAGCACAGAACAGCTGGGGAGGGTCAACCTTCAAACAAGTTAATAGGGAACCTTCCAATTGGCAATTAGTCCCACGTGTTCCATTATCCAAGTGCATTTGCTCAGTTCTAGCCCTTTACACAATATGTATGTGGAAAAGAGGGAAAAAGGAAGGAGATACTGAAGAATTTTGAAGAAAGAAATGACATGATCAAAACTCTATAAAGAAGCTTACTTAGCCTGGCAGTGCCAAAAAATGGATTGAAGCAGGGAAAAAGTGAAGGTGAAAAGACCTGTTAGGCATTTTTATCAATAGCTTCCTAAAGACCAATGAGTATGTGTGGGAGGGCTAATTCAACAATCTCTTGTTGATCACTATGACATCCTTCACTTTCTGAAGATACTTCCTTAAATCTTCGTTGTTTCAGCAGTCTCAGCTTTAGTTTTGACACCATAATATTTTGTAGAGTCCTCAAATGTTTCTGCTAGAAGCTGTAGTGGATAAAGCCTAGGATTAGGAGGATTAGGATCCAAATTCACATCCTGACTAATTCATTAATTTGAGGTATGAACTTGGATAATGGGACTTCATTTTACTCAGATTTGTGTGTGTGTGTGTGTGTGTGTGTGTGTGTGTGTGTTTGTATTTTTTATTTGTTTATTTGTTTTGCAAGGCAATTGGGATTAAGTGACTTGTCCATCAGACAGATAGTAAGTGTTATGTGTCTAAGGCCTGATTTGAATTTGGGTCCTGATTTCATCTAGCTTCTCCAAATTAAAGAGCTGGAGTAGATGACCTTCACAGTCTTTTTAAATTAAAAATCTGGGATTATATGATTTTTTGGCAAGGCAATCAGGTTGAGTGACTTCTCCAGCAAATGTCAAGTGTCTGAAATCCAATTTGAACTCAATTGTTCCTTACTCTAGGGACCCAGTATTCTATATATTGCACCATCTAGCTGCCCTGCACTTTACTCTTTGAATTTTTTTAATTAAGGGCTTTTATTTTCAAAACATAAGCGTGGATAATTTTTCAACATTGATCCTTGCATAGCCTTGTGTTCCACTTTATTCTTAAAATGAATTTGGAGGGAGGGAACAAAAAGGAGCTCTTATTTTAGATCTGATATTCTATGAAATTATCTCACCAAAACAGCTCATTTTGCAGATAAAGAAACTGAGGCACTTTAGCATAGTTGTTGAAGGTCCAATGTGTGAAACATTTATTTTCCACTAACCAGACATCATCCTAGTTCTTAGAATCCATTTAAAACTCAGATTATAATGTATCCTCTTCCAGATGGTAATAAAAATATTTCTTTGAAAATATTTTATGATTCAGGTTTGTAGATCATTTTAGAGAAATCCTTCAAAGTCTTTCCCAAGGACTATGGTTCTTCCCATCCACTCCAGGTCACAATGCCTTTTCCTCTGCTTTAGACTCTCTCTTTCTTACAATAGCTCATACAATCAAAGTAGAACACTATAGAATTCTGTGGTTGGTTTCTTGGAAAAGAATGCTGAGAAATCTGAAATGAGGAAGAAATAATTCAATATGAACAATAAATTGGTTTGCTACAATTGAGCAGAACTGATTAAAATGATGGAGCCCAGATGATAGACTTGGTGGGCAGACAAAACAACTATATATAAGACAGTACCATTTAATCTGGACTATAAAATGTGTGTGTGTGTGTGTGTGTGTGTGTGTGTGTGTGTGTGTGTGTACCAGACTGCCATGATGTCAATGCCACAAAGGTTATAAACTACTAAGACTGATTTTCCCTGCACCAAAGTACAATCAGTTAGAGACCTTAGCCTCCTCATAGGGCAAGGATTCAGGAGACTATGGTCCACACCATAGGTGTTCTGAGTGTCTTATGACAAATTGGTTCCATTGTCTGGGCTATTTCCTCATTTGTAAAATAAGAGAATTGCATTAAATGGTCTCCAGTTCCTCTTTTTAAAATGGTGGAGAAATTGTGATAAAAGAATTAAGTCTATAGGGAGCAGTAGATGTAACTTGTAACAAAAGAGTGACCTAGAAATTTTTGTTGTTGTTTGTTTTTCCAAGCAAAGCCTCTGTCTTGGGCTTTCTGGAACAATCTTATGAGAAAAGACAAGGCAAACATTGCTAGTGTGGATGATCTATAGCCCCCCTTCATGATATTATGGATTCAAAAATAATGGAAAAGCAGAGGGTGGGTTGGTGGATCAGAGCAGTAAGGAGTATGACTTGGTGGTCCCAGATCTCTGGGAGTCTCTATCCTTTGTCAATTTTTGAGAAGAATGGCATAGTTCTATAAGTAGAGTCGTCTGCTTAGAAATACATCAATCAGCAAGCATATATTGAATGCTTACTCTATGCCAGGCACATAGGAAATAGTAACTGAACTTTGGGAAACTGATGAGTACAGTACTATAGAGTACAGAGAAGAGAGCCTTTAGAGCATAGATCCTGATAGTGAGAAAAACCCACAATTAAGATGGAACATGAGCCAGCAAAAGATACTTTAAAGTAATAAAATATTAAAGATACTGAGGTGTTAAGAAAGATGAAGAGTGAGAAAAGACCTTGGAATTAAACAAACAGTTCAAAGATTGTGGAAGATGTTGAAAAGAGCCATATTGGGCAAAAGGTAGGTAAAAAAGGCAGCTAGGTGTCATGGTGGATACAGTGCTAGACTGGAAGTCTGAAGGACCTGAATCTGAATTCTGCCTCAGAAACTCAGTAGCTGTATGATTATGTCAGCCTCAGTTCCCTCATACAGAAAACAGGAATAATAATTTTCTCTATACCACAGGGTTGTGTTATGAAGATAAAGCATGAAAATATATGTAAAATGCTTTACAAATCTCAGAGCACTATATAATTATGTTATTAATATTATTAGCATTAATAATAGACCATAAAGGGACTGAGAAATGAAGATGGTGAGGAAGTGGTAGCAATTAGAGCAGATTAAGAGTTTTTAATGCCAAAAAGGAGAAAAGATAGTAGCTTGGTCAGCACAAATGAAGTTTTTTATTGTTTTTCTATTTAGGCTAAAGAACTGAGGTCCACACCATAGGTGGTCTGGGTGTGTGTAGATTTTTAAGCAGAAGAAAGAGAGGATGAAGTTGAGAGAGAATGTAGAAATTATCACTGGAGAAAATTCTAAAAAGGCATGGGTGCAGTAGATAGAGCACCAACCCTGAAGTCAGAAGGACCTCAGTTCAAATCTGTCCTCACACACTTAACACTTCCTAGCTGTGTGACCCTGGGCAAGTCACTTAACCCCAAATTGCCTCAGCAAAAAGAAAAAAAAAGGCATGGATAAAAATAAAATCAAGGTGCAAATAAAGGTCTTGACAACAGCAACGCTAAGACATGCTTCTCGCTAAAATACTTTATAAAACAAACCATTTTGGAATGAGAACTACAGTCATTTAGGAGTACAGAATAAGGCAGAAGAGTGAACTCAAAATGGATGACCTTGATTTCCTCTGTAGAATAAAAAAGAAGTCCAATTGTTGAGATAGAAGAGGCTTGGGAGCAGAGGGCATAAGGAAAGGTAAGAAATTTTGGAACAGATTTTGTGGGTAAAATGATAGAAAATCAATCAGAGAGTACTAGAAGGATTGCTGTACTGTAGAGGTAATCCAACTGAGATTAGTTTATTTATAGAGGTCCAAGTCAGTCTAGTTGTGCTATCCCCTGTAGTATCCTACAACTACAAGGTAACAGTGGAGAAAGCAGATGGTGGGCATGACCTATCAGTGAGCATTGGCAGAATGTGAATGGTCCTAAGACAAAGGGTAAAGGAATTCAAAGGCCCAGAATAATACATAAACTGGTAAACTGCAGGGACAGATTGTAAGAGAAGAAAATTATGGCCGAGCAGAGGTGATAGGCTAAGAGAACAGAGTGGGAAAAAAAATACCAGGATATCACTCTGAGTATAAAACAATAGATCCAAGAAGAGTTAGACAATGGGAGGGATAGAAAGATTAGATAGTTTTGTCAGAAAGGGGTAATTCAGAGTTTGAGTTCACAGAGGTAAAGATGTAATGTGTGAAAGCACTCAGTGGGCGACTGAGGTAGAATAAAGAAATAGAATTTAGGAATATGGAAGTTGACAAAATCAGAGACTAGAGGATTTGAGAGGACATTGATTAAGATACTGAAATCCTGAGTGTGTGTGTGTGTGTGTGTGTGTGTGTGTGTGTGTGTGTGTGTACACTTCAGGGCTTGTGATGGAGAAGGCTTTCAAACTTGAAAAGGGGAGTGTAACCCAGAACCTAGTATGTTGACAAAGGTCAGATGGGATGACATAAACAGATGGACTGAATCTCAAATAAGCATAGGTTGCTAAGTAATTTTGCTTCAGAAAAATATTGGAATTGGTAGCAATGGAGAAAAAAGAGTAGGTCAGTTTTTCCTCTTGGCCTTCTGGGTCAGAATAACCCAAGAGAAGTGTATTAACCCACACAGTATTTTCAGGAAAGTGACCGGGTTCCATGATTGGAAAGAATTTGAAATGAGAAGTATGATAAAAAGAAATGTGTAAATGAGTTTGGAGTGAGGCACGCATAAGCAAAAATTCAGCTTCAGACACTATGTGACCCTGGCCAAGTCACTTAACCCTGCTTGCCTCAGTTTCCTCATCTGTAAAATGAATTGAAGAAAGAAAGGATAAACCACTCCAGTATCTTCATACAGAAAAATCTTAAATGGGGTCACAAAGAGTAGGGAATAGCTAAAAAATAACAGCTAATGATAGATTGGCAGATCAAAATAAAAGTGAAGTACATTTTTTCCACTAATTTCCTTGATAATCTTTGACCTTTTGTTTTTCCAGATGAATTTTTATTATTTTTTCTAGCTCTATAAAATAATTTTTTGTAGTTTGATTGGTATGGCACTGAATAAGTAGATGAATTTAGGTAGAATTGTCATTTTTATTATATTAGCTCAGCCTACCCATGAGCAACTGATATTTTCCCCAGTTATTTAGATGTGACTTTATTTGTATGAGTATTTTGTAATTGTGTTCATATAGTTTCTGGGTTTGTCTTTGGCCAAGTCCTTTCAAACTATGTTCTTTAGTTATCAAGAGAAGAACAAGTGGACAATGAAGATTTCTAAGTATCCCACAGTAAAGTTAAGACAAAAATTTGTGTCTCTGACAATACTCTCTGAGGGTTTCCCTATTACCTCAGGGATTCCTGGGTAAAAAACCCTAATAGATCCCTTCTAACTCTGACATTCTATGCCCTAAGATTTCTACTAAATCTTAAATTTAATGATATAGCCATAGAATATTAATACCAGAAGATATCACCCTACTTTCCTGTCTTCTCTTCTCTTCCTTTCTTCTTCTTATGCTCTTTTTCTTCCTTCCTTCTTTCCTTCCTTCCTTCCTCTCTTCCTTCTTGGCTTCTTTGTTCTCTTTCCCAATTTCCCCTTCACTATCTTTCTCCCTTCTTGTCTTTATCCTGTTTTAAGACCCACTACACACAATATACTGCACTGTTTTGAGGAAAATAAAAAAATCAGGAAAGGTATGATCTTTGTTTCTAGAATAGTTAACATAGTATGTTAGAACTGTCAAACCCTAGAAATCACCGATCTCCTTTTACAGATGTGGAAAAAAAGAATTTTGGAGATTTTAGAATCTTTGCCTGACATCTCACAAAAAAGGCTGAAGCAGCATAGGGAGTGGTCACTTAAGACTCAACATGGTGTACTTTTCTGATCCCCATGCTGATTCCCTCTAGTGTTCTGGGACCCATAAGAAGAATGAGGCACATTGCTACTGCAGGAGTCCCAAGCTGTTTGGGGGAAAGAAAGAAAGAAATGTCTTTTTGAGATGGTAGTACAACTGTAAGGGAAATTGGTTCCAACTGCAGGCTGTTGATTGGTTGTGCACAGCTTCCTGAAGTCTAACACTTGGCTTTCTCATTCTCAATTTCTTTTTAGAAGAGCTGTTACACTTTAAATGCATTCAGCTGGAGGGCTTTAATTGCTTTCCATGGTTATTGATTCCTGGAGGCTGATTTAGTTTTATTGAATGATCACTGAAACAAATGCCCAGATTACAAATGGTGATGTTATCACTGGCTGCATCTCCATAGCCATTGGTCTCCTCCTATGAATTTCTGTATGATCCCCTAAGGATAAGAAAGTCATTAAGGAAGTACTTTGCAAAACCATGATAATAACAACAATAATAATAATATAATAATAATGATGATGATGATAGGTGGCATTTATAGGCAGCTTTATTCTTTACAAAACACTTTTTATACATTATGCCATTTAATCATCATGACAGCCTTATAAAGTAGGGAAAGCAGTTATTATTCCCATATTACAGGTGGGGAAACTGAGCATCAAACATAAGGAAATGACTTTGCCCAAAATCATAAAGCTAGTGTCATATATTTCTAGAATGTTAGTTCTAGAAGTGACTCTAGGTATCATGTATTCCAAATTCTTCTTTTTATAGAAGTGGAAACTGAAGTCCAGGGATTTCAGTTTCTGAAATTCAAATTCACATAAGATATAAATGGCAAAGCCAAGAAGAGAAACAAGGCCTTTAGGCCCTGAATCTAGTGCTGTTTTCAAAAATGCAATCTCTTATCTAGATATCTCTTCCTTGTGATATGTATTTCATATCCTAGTGTATATGTTCTAGTTCACTGATAGACAATAAATTGTGTGAGAGCAAAAACTAGGTCTAATTTATGTTGTTGTATTTCCTCCAGAACACAATACAATGTTCTTTATATAATGTGCATTTAATATACTCTTTTTATTGTTATTTAATTGAATTTTAAAAATATTTTCCTCGGAATGTAACACAGTAATAGATGCTTAATATATATTTCATGAATTGAATCCCTAGTAACACAAAATTTGTTCAAAGGACTTTGAAGGAAATTCCTAGAAGGTAATGAAACTGAGGATCTTGGACTTAACAAATGGGGACACTGAGGTTCAGAAAATTAAAGTGATTAAGCCAAGGTCATATTATTAGTCAGTGATAGAGCATGGACTAGAAAAATAGGCTTCCTGAATGTACTTCCTGTTCAAAGTATGGTACAGGTCTACTGGGATTTGTAATTATTTTTCATTAAGTTAATATTATCATCATTCTTTCTATAGTTCTCCCATCTGTAAAAGGGCTGAGTTAGACAAAATGATCTTTGTGGTCCCTTACAGCTTTAATAGTCTATGGTTCCTTGAGCCTTAGAAGTTATTTATTGCTTAGCATCCTTTGCCAAGCAATTAGCATCATTATTATTGTTCAGAAAATGCAAAGAATGAAAGCTTGTTACTATGATAAAGATCCAGATTAAAGCTTGTATAAGGCTCAGGGGTAGGCCAATTTCTAAGTGGGAAAATTAACTTTATTTATATAGTCTATGAGATAAGACTATATCTTTTACACTGGTCACCTGCATGGACATGTTGTTGGGCCAGAGAAAGAGTATGGATAGATCAGGACAACTATTTTCCTTTCCTTTTCACTCCCAAGGGCACATGTTTTATCCAAGGTGAGTCACAAGTAACATTTATATGGAAAGTAAAGCATACTTTAGCCTTGCAAACGATCCCAGAACCTAGGGGGCAGCTATGTGACTAACTGGGTAGCGTTCTAAACACAAAGTTAGGAAGACCTGAAATCAAATCTTACTTTAAAAACTTACTACACTAGATATATAACCCTAGGTAAGTTATAATCTCCAAAATCCTCAGTTTCCTTATAGTAAAAGGAAGGCATTTTCCAAATCTTACATCTAAGCTTCTATGATCACTATGTCCAAGGCATGAAAAATTTAAAAATTGAGTTGCTTTTTTAAATAGGATTTTTCCAATTACATATCAAGACAATTTTTAGCATTAATTTTTACAAGATTTTTAGTTCCAAACTTTTTTTTCCTCCCTACTTCCCCCCCTTTCTAAAATGATAGGCAATTTTTTATGTTAAAACCAATATATGCATATGTATTTATACAATTATCTTTCTGCACAAGAAAAATAAAATCAAAAAAGAAGAAAAAATAAAATGCAAGCAAACAACAACAAAAAGAGTGCAAATGCTATGTTGTGATCCACACTCAGTTCCCACAGTCTTCTCTCTGGGTGTAGATGTCTCTTTTCATCACAAGATCATTGGTACTGATCTGAATCATCTCACTGTTGAAGAGAGCCATGACCTTCAGAATTGATCATTGTATAACCTTGTTGTTGCCATGTACAATGATCTCCTGGTTCTGCTCATTTCACTTAGCATCAGTTTAGTCTCTCCAGGCCTCTCTGAATCATCCTGCTGATCGTTTCTTATAGAACAATAGTATTCTATAACATTTATATACCATAACTTATTCAGCCATTCTCCAACTGATGGCCATCCACTCAGTTTCTAATTTCTTGCCACTACAAAAAGGGCTAAACTGTAAGCAATTTAATATAGGTTATACATATGTATTATCATGCAAAACACATTTCCATATTAGTCATGATTGTGAAAGAAACAGATTAAAAACATGAAAAAATATAGTAAATTAAAAAGTAGACTTTGATCTGGATGCAGAGTCCATCAGTTTTTATCTGGATCAGTATAATAATTTTGCACATGTAGGTCTTTTCCCCTTCTTTATTATTCCTTTGAAATATAGACATAATAGTGGTATTATTGAATCAAAAGGTACACACACACACACACACACACACACACACACACACACAAGGCAAAGTTCCAAATTGCTCTTCAAAAGGGGTGGATAAATTCACAACTCTACCAACAGTGTAGTGTCCAAATTCTCCTCCATCTTCTCCACTTTATATCTCTACTCTCCGTTTCTGTATATTCCTTCTAGATGTAATATTAGTTGTACATTTTTAAAGAATTACAAGTATCAACTTCCCATGTAGTGATGGAAGAAGTTTAACTCAATAGAATCCCTTATTGTCCCTCTTTTTCCTCTCAGATTTCTCTTAGGTGTTGATATTAGAGATCAGATTTTTGATTGTAACTTCCCAACATATGAATATTCTTTGGAGATTTACATTGGGATTTCTTTTCCTGTGGTGATCAATGGATTCTTTCAATGTCCAAGGAAGTTTTTCTTTGTAATTTCTTGGAAGATGTCATTCAGGCTCACTTTTTGATTATAGCTTTCAGGTAGTCCAATAATTTGGATATCTCTCTTAGATCTCTTTTACAGGTCATTTGTTTTTCCAATGAAGTAGTTACATTTTCTTCTATTGTTTTTTGTTCTTTTGAATGTATTTGATTGATTATTATTGTATCAAAGAGCTTTTAGATTCTATATGCCAAATTCTAAACTTTAAGCAATTGTTTTCCTCAGTTGACTTTTGTACTTCCTTTTCCATTTGGCCAATTCATTTCTGGTGCTGCACTGAAGGAGTGAGAGGGTGATAGTAGCTTACTTAGTGGCAAGTATGGATCCTAATAGTAATGTCTATTATGTGTTAACCCTCATGGAATATTTCTGCATTTCCTTGGGCTACACTGAAGCATATAGCAGTCTGACTGTTGGAGATTGCCTGTTTACTCAGGGCTATGCTGAAGCACAAGGAAGTCCTCAGAGCTGGAGACTACCTGTTTCCTTGGCTATGCTGAGGCATGTAAGGGGGTCCTGGTAATTGCCAACTCTACCACACTGGGACACAGGATCTCCTACTGGTTTTCTGAGGTGGGGCTTGCTGTTGGCTTGGAATACTTCCTGTCCTGAACTACAGTCTCCTTTTACCCCAGCAAGACAGAGATTCTTGACAATCTTCCAAGTTTCTTCGTTTAAAAGATTGCTTCATCCCATCTTTTTGGTGATTCTGATATTTCAAGATTTCTTTGGGGTACTGTTGTATAGTTGTTTGAAGATGAATATGGGAGAGTTATGGCAATTTACTCTAAAAATTGAGTTTCAAAGAATTTAGGTAGAAAACTAAAGAAAACACACACACATACACACAAAACACCTGTTTCTTCCTGCTGCTATTGCTGAGTGCCATCTGCCCCCATCCCTGTGACAACTAGAAAAAATCCTGGGGTATCTCAACTTTAGTATGTTTTATTGGCCAATGTATGTCATATATATTTCCCAAGGAACCTCTGACCCATAGAGAAAAAAGGGGTCAAGATCCAGAAGCATCCTTCTAGACAAACTCTTAAATTAGGGCTGGGCTTTATTGCTAAACATAACTCCTTACTTATTATTTTCTTCCTATCACAAAGAGGATTCCTCTTGGCCTCCTCTTCCATTTATGTCTCCTCTGTTGAGAATGCAAGTGAATTCAAAGGTCCATCTTATACAGTATCTTCAGGCCAGGGAGGATTTCCCTTCAGAGAGTCAGGACTCTGATTTAAGCATCAAATGAAACCAATTTGAATTGTCTTCACTGTAGCTCTATACTTATGGGTAATAAGGAAGTACTGTCTCTTAAAAAATGCTGTCCTCATGTCTATTTGTAAGGACAACCATTGTGTAAAGAAGTGAAAAGTGGTTGAGAAAATGGGAAATATATTTCAGCACCAACGTTAAATGGCTGATGGGAAGGGCCACAAGAAATATAGAGAAATTAGTTGGAAAAGTGATCCTTCCAAGGTCAAGCAGAACTGGCTGGGCAGAGATTAAGAACTATTGAACTATTGAACTCCTACTTAAGAACTATTGAACTCCACCACTGCCTCTCCTACTTTCTGCCTTCTAGATTGGGTGAATGGAATTTAATGCTGCACTATCATGTTTGTGGTCTAATAAATTCATTTTTAGAAGCAATGGGGAAGCAGTTTGGGAAAATCAGAAGAGCTTGAAAATCTCTATTTCCTTCCTAATCCCTTATTTGTTTTTTTTTTCTGTAAATAAGCATATTTCTTTCCTCTGAAAATGTTGATAATGATGGAAATACAAGGACCATGTTGTTGATCCTAATCTCAGCCTAGTAGGGAAAAGAAGCCATTGGATTTGGAGTCAAAGCATTTAAATTGAATCCTGTTCCTATAATTGCTGCTTATATGAATTTTGGCTGGTTACTTCCCTGTGAAATCATCAGTTTTCACAACTATAAGGCAAAAGGCCTGAGGTAAATAATAAATAAGGGTTCATGCCTGCCATAAATCCTATAATAGCACATATTTAAAAGTTCCCTCTTTGCAAGTTCTTGACATATGTTGACTCATTTGATTCTTGCAACGACCCTGAGTGATCAGTGCTTTTATTAATTAACCCATTTTTAGATGAGAAAACTGAGGCTGGGAGAGATTAAGTGATTTGTTAAGAGTGACATAGCCAGGTAGTGTCAGAGGTGGGACTCATGTCAGCTTAACTCAAAGTGCAGAGTCTTTTCCTGACTAAAACACTTAGTAGTTGTATGATCTAGGGCAAATAACTTTACCTCTTACAGGTTACCTCAGTTACATTATCCATAAAATGGAGATATTAGTATATACTTCCCAGCATTGCTTTGAGGATCACATGAATTAATTTGTAAAAAGCACTTAGCATACCATAAGCCACTGTACTAATGCCTATGACTATTATTGCTGCTGTTGCTATGTTGAAGCTTCAAAAGACTCTTTTCCCTTCAGTAGTAAAGCCCAAAGAGGAAAAAAAAAACTTTTCTGATGTCTTTCCTGTCAGCACTGCTGCTAGCCCAGACCTAAGGCAAAGAAGAAGATGTGTGACCATAAGATGTGTGGAAACTGGGGGAATGAGACTATCAGCAGGAATCGTCTGTTTCTTTCTCTTCCTGTCCCTTCACACTGGAGATGAATTGTTGGGAATGCAAGTGTTTGCTTTTCCAGCTCATGAAATATCTGAATTCCTAATGCAGAAACCCCAGCTACCAGTATTCAATACTTAGACATACAGGCAAGATTTGAGGAAGAAATGTAGATTATGTTGTTGCCTGAGGTTGCTTCTGAGAACAGTCCCACCAAAATGAAAATTGCTTACTTTGTTTACTACCCAAATAGAATTCCTACATCTTCCTTCCACCACAGCTCCTAGAAAAGGAGGAGGAAAGTAGTTGTAAATATTTTACAACTTGTAATTTGTTTGAGTAAATCACTGTTCATTTTGCCAGGGACTGTTCTAAGTGAGTACCAAGATCCTTTTTCTCCCTCTGATTATCTGTGATGTCATCTTTGTCTCTGCATTCCACACTTAATTCAGTCCATAGCAGTTTTATTCCCTTTTAATCAACTCAACCAAACCCACAAGATCGTACTGAGGCAATGGTGGAAGCTGGAATATGTCAGGCAGATCTCTTTCATAGCTCAGGTACTGAAATCCACCAAACAGTAATTATTTATTTGGAAAAAAAAAACAGTATATACTCTCACAAGAGGTACTGTGGCACAGCATGATAGAGTTTACTTCTGAGTTAATAAAAACAGGGTTCAAACCCCATTTCTGACACAGAGGCTGTATGATATTCATTTCCTTGGTTGAAAACCCCTAACATTTTACTTCTCATTCCTATTGACTAGAATGTATGTTTCCTGAGAACAAAGGCTGTCTCACTTTTGTTTTGTATCCCCAATACGTGTTCAAGCAGTGTTCAGCAAAGTAACAACAAAGATCTTGATAACTGCACTCATTCATTTGTGCTTGCATATTATGGTTATAAAGTCCTTTTATATATTTTCATTTGATCCTCATGACCTTCCTCTGACATATGATAATAAGCACCATTTTATAAATAAGGAAATGGAAATATAGAAAAAGAAAGCAACCTGTCCCAGTTCACAGCCTTTTAGTGATGGAACAGGAACTAAATCTCCAAGACTGTAAGTGGTTGATCCAAAGCCAATTCCACTCTGACTTCCATTGGTGCCTGTTTTTTGGGTTTTTTTTTTTTTCACATAGACCTATTAACTTACATATGGGAAGCTCAGTTCAGTTTCTCTTCATGTATTTGTATTTATAACATGGTTACAGATTCTGCTTCTTTTGGCAACATCTACTAAATGAGCCCTCCTTACAGAGATACACTGTTCCATCACATCCTGAGTCATTACATGTAAATAAGAATGAGCTCCTAGGCTGGGTTCTAGGAACTTATTCTTAATATTTTAATTCAATTTAATTTAATAATTTTTAAAAAGCACCTCACATTTCTCTGGAGTTTTATGATTTACAGTATGATTTTCATTTAATTTTTTTTTTTGTATTCTAAGTTTTCACTATTTATCTTTCCAGAAACTAAGTTATGTAGTTAACTAAAACACATATATAGATATAGATACATACATGTATGTTTGTATGTATATATGTGTGCATGTATATGTGTGTATACATATACATATACATGTATGTATGCATACATATACATCTCTCTCTATATATATGTAAATATGTATAATGAAAAAGTTCCTATAGATAATTGATAATTCAAAGGATTTGAACATTTCTTAAAAGAAGAATTGTGAATTATTATCAGATGAAAGATTACTCTAAATCACTAATTATATGAGAACTGCAAGTCCAAACAATTCTGAGATTTTACCTCATCAGATTGGCAAAGATTATAAAAGATTAGAATAATCAATATTGGAAGGGTTGTGAAAAGATAAGCACACTAATACATTTTAGTGGAACAATAAATGATATAACCATCCTGGAAAGTAATTTGAGATATGTGAAGAAAGAATAAAATGTCCACAACCTACAACCTAGAGATCTTAATACTAGGCATATATACCAAAGAAGTCAAAGAAAAAATATATATTCCCAAATATTTACATCTATACTTTTAGTAGTAGCAAAGAACTAGAAAAAAAGTTGATGCATACTGATCGAGAAATGTTCAATATATTGTGCTAAATTAATGTAATGGACTAATAGAACCCTTAAGAAATAATGCATAGTGGTCAATACAGGACATTATTTTTCTTCACTATATAAATTTGTTTGCTTAGTCATTTTCAGTCATTTCTCACTCTTTATGAACTCATTTGGGACTGGCAGAGTGGTCTGCATTTCCTTCTCCAGTTCATTTTACAAATGAAGAAATTGAGGCAAACAGAGTTAAGTGACTTGTCTAGGATAACACAACTAGTTAGTGTCTGAAGCCAGATTTGAACTCAGGAACAGGCCCCAAACTCTATCTACTACAGCATGGGGCTATTCACATGCATATTTCTTTAAAGGGTTTAGTTACTTCCCATCTTCTCTCGGGAGAAGGTAATAGGTAGGGAAGAAAGAAATGCTTTTTAATTAAAAATTAATAATTAAAAAGAAATTATTAGTATTAAGAGCATAGAAGATATGAAAATTTAAGTACTGATACAAATTAAAATAAATAGAACAAGGAGAACAATATGATGGTTAGAGTATAAATGGGAAGAACAACAACAGTAGAACAACAATAAAAATTGAATCTTGTATACTTACAACTTGTGACCCAACTTGGTCTCATAGAGGAGATATAAGAATGCATCTTCCTTCCTTTATTGCTGAGGTGGGGGATTACATGTGCAGAATGTGTGTATATGCTGCCATTCTTGATACGTGCATTGGTTGATATTTCTGGCTTTTTTTTTTCCTCTCTCATTTTTATTTGTTGTTACAAAATGTGGCTCTCCCAGAGGAAGAAAGGAGATATTGCAAAATGATGGTAATGTAGAGACAAAATATTTAAATACTTAAAAAAGGAATATTCCATGTTCCTTGTTGGTAGAGAACTGAATTATGGGAGTGATATATATACGGATTAGACTTGTCATGTAAGGAGCTCCTGAAAAGGAACTTCCTTTAGGCAAGTCCATTGGTACCTCTATAATAAATAGTCTTATAATATAAAGTTGCCTAGAGCACTGAGATATTGACCTGGCCAGGATTTATAGAGTCAATATGTGAGAAGCAAGTCTTGAACCCAGATAAAATTGAATCTAAGGCCTCTCTATCCAGTGTTCCCTACTGTCCCTCACAGTGATGGAATCCAAGCCAAGTAGATGGAAGGAATGTTTATGCTGATGCCCAGTGGTACTCAGAGGGGTGGTAATACTGTCAGATTTAAATACAAGGGCATTTAGTGCTCTGACTCCAGCAAAAGTCAATGTGAGTCAGGCAGTTCAAATGCTCCCCATTGATTTGAATATGTGCCCCTTCACACTGAAATAAAGAGCTATCAGTAAGAAGGCTTGGAGTGTTCACTTGCAGCCAATTTTTTAAAAAAATAAAGCACAGGAAGGAGGTGAACCTCCCAGGCAGTAGTACCCTCAGTTCAATCCCAATCAAGCATCTCTTTCAGGGGAACTCCCAGAACAACTTTCCATTGATCCTTTAACTAAAGAAATCAATGCTGTTATTTTTTTTTTTGGCTTTCTGCTGAGCAAAATTGTCATGCTTTAGGTCATTTGTTAAAGAGGAAATCTAAGTCTAATGTATGAACTTTGGACTCAACTCTTTGGCCCATGAATCTGAGCAGTGGGCCAATGGATTCAAGGTAGACCCATTGATTGGTCCTGGAACCTTGTTCCCAGGTCTTTCTAGTAAGCACACTATCCCTGAATTCCCTTAGTAAAAGTTAAGGTCTTTGAGAAAAGGAGCCAGGCTTAACTGATCTTTCTATTTCTATCAGTGGCTGGCACATATGATGTTGCATGAATATTTTACATAATGTCTATTGGGTAAACAAAAATCACATATAATGATCCAATATGATAACTAGGATACCTGGAGACTGCAGCTCTACTTTGACATGAAGAATAATGAAGAAACACATTACAGTTATTCTAGGACATACTAGCTGGTTAGCCTAATGGATAATGTGGGCACTTGATGTGTCTGCAGGAAGACCTGGATTTAACCCTCACCTTGGACATTTACCAGCCATGTGGCCAAAGCCAAGCCATTGAACTTACTGGAACCTCACTTTCTTGAAATACAAAATGTGGACAACTATACTTATAGTATATGATCTGTAACATGCCTCAAAGGACATACCTAAGGAAATGTCCCTCCTGGATCTGGAAGAGGGACAGATCTAAAGTCAAATTCTATCTCAGACATTTACTAGCTGTGTGACCCTAAGGCAAATCATATAAATTCAACGTGTCTCAGTTCTTTCATCTGTATAATGGAGATAATAATTGTACCTACCTTCAAGGGTTATTATAAGGAAAAATAAGATAGATTTTGTGAAACACATTATAAATCTTACTGCACTTTCTCTCATTTATTATTATTGTTGTTATATATTAAGTAGTTTACAAACCTATAACTGGCCACCATACATTCGATGGCAGTGATCTTACCTCTTTCCCCTCTTAGTTTTCTCTTATTTAGGAAAAAAGCCCCAATTCCTTCATATTTCAAAGACTCAAGTCACTTAGCATCCTAATAACTTGCTTTAGATTTTTACTTGTCAATGATCTAAAACATAGCACCCAAAACTAAACACAATAGACTAGATGAGGTCCAAATTGGTCTACTAGCTATTCTGTAGACATCCATACTCCTCAACCAGTGTCCTTCTATTGACTGTCCCTCAGGCCTAAAATACTTTTCTTCTTTACTTCTGTTTCTAGGAATCCTCAGCTTGCTTAGATCATTCAGCTCTGGAGCTTCTCCAAGAAACTTGTTCTGATTCCCCAGTCTACCCACACCTCAAACACTTTGTCTTTATTTTGTATATATGTGTGGTGTGTGTGTGTGTATGCTGCATTCACTTGTCTGTAAAGATATATCCACCAGCATAAAGTAGCCCCTTAAGGACAGGAAATGTCTCACTGTTATTTTAACATCCCTAGATGTCTGGTACATGATAAGTGCTTAATAAATGACTTGCTTACTTGCTTGATTGATTGTTTAACCTAAACAATGTAGAGCTTCCTTCAGCTTCTGTTAAGTTTATATTAGCTATTTTGGCTTGCATGTTACATTGTTAACTTACCTGGAGCTTGCAGTTCATTATAAACCCCCAGGTTCTTTTCACATGGACTGTTATCTGCCCACATCTTCCCCATTCTATATCACATTATGTATGGGTGGCTATGGCACTTCTGCATAGAAGACCTAGAGAGCAAGTAAACTTTAACAAAGGAAGAGATAGTTGGCTCTGCCTACTACATGTCCATGGCTAGCAGATATAACTGCCAGAGCAAGATGAGATATATTAATTATGTATGTATGTGCATATGTGTATATGTATGTGGGGGCTACCATAACCATACAGTTATGATTACTTGCTTCCTAGTATTCAATAACCAGCCAAGGAACAACAGCTGGTAAATGAGGAGCTCTTCTGCCTGTGATCTTGGTGATTAGACAAGCCCCTCCCACTGAAGGTATCAGGGGAGTTTTTTGCCTTATGATAGCTGCATAGTTCTCAAGCCTGAGAAACTCAGATCTAAAGCCTCAAGGGAGTCCTATTACCCAAAGCATCTTTCAAATGCCCATAACATTATGGTTGCATTAGGCAGAATGAAAAAACTACTTGCATTTATATATGTTTTAAAGTTTATGAAGGACATGTGTTAGTATTCCACTTGCCAAAAAAATATAGAAAGAAACTGAGGCTCAGAGAAGCTGTTCATGGTCATACAACTAGTAAACTCACTAATAGGATAATAACATTAGAGCTAACTGGGACCTTAGTGGTCATTTAGTTCAACCCCCTCATATTATAGACAAAGAAATTCAGGGCTAAATGTGAAATTATTTTCCTACGGTAACAAAGATAGTAAGTGTTAAAACTACAATTTATACCCAGGCTCTGTTGCCTGTTTAGTTTCCTTTGTTCTGAAGTGTGCAGATATAGATCAATATATTCAAGACATATCTGCCTCACTCATTTTCAAAACAAAGGAATAATGTAGAACAATCAGTTAAAATTAGTGCTGATTTTTCAACCTTTCTGCTATAGGATTAATTGAAATTGATTATGTCTTTTAAAAAGTTCCCAATGCCAACATTCCCAATAATAACAGTATTAATGTTGGTGAAAAAATATATGTTTTTCCTATCTGTGGTATTTTCAAAGAAACGTCAAAGGTAGATAAATGGAATAAAGCCTACTTTAAAGTTGTAAGGAAGTATTTTACATGTTAATAATAATAACAATTTTATAGTGCTCTACATATATAACTTCATCTGATTCTTTGAATAGTGCTTCAGAATTGGAAGAGTTCTCATCCATTCCAACACAACAGAGCGAAATCTCCCCTTCAAAATACCCTTAAATTTGTCATCTACCCTCTTCTTGAAAACTTCTAGTGTCAAAAAATTCATTCCATTCAAGCCATTATGGTGCTAATAAATTTAATTTCTTTTAGATTCCAAATATATGTGATTTATGACAAAACAAGAGTGATTTCCATGAGGCAAATCCCCAATCACTCATTACCTTAAACTCCTACTATGGCTTCTGAAGGAAATAGAACTAAAGTGGGATCATCAGAAGCAAATTGCAGAGGTAGTTGGCAAAACATTTGATTTAGATTCAAGAATACCTGAATTTGAATCTCAACTCTGTCAATCATTTAGCTATGTGACCTTGGGAACAACTCTTATGGCCTCTTCAGGTGTTAATTTCATCAGCTGTAAAATGTGGGACCTGAACTAAATAGATTATTTCTAAAACACCTTTCTGCTCTAAATTCCATAATTATAAAAATTCAAAGTAACACTGTAAATTCTCTAATCCACATTGTAAGATGACTAAATTATCTATGGGACTTTGGTCCCAAGGAAAATGCTCATGAATCAAAAGGATCAGATGGATTTGGAAAATCCTCACTTATCCAAGAAAGATATATTGCTACCTCAATTTGAGTTATTAGCAGCATCTTCTGGAGATTTTTAACATTCTTTCCTCAAAGACTTTTTTTTCAGTTATAGTCATTCTTCTTCATAAGCATACTAGGTTAAAAGAACTAGAAGGAATCTAAGCAGTCTTCCAGAAATGGAAGGGATATGATTTTTCCTAAGTCCCAGAGAGGAGGTTATATGTTTAAAGTCACATAGTCAACAGTCGGTAACAGAAGTGCAATACAGGTCTCCTAATTTTGATTATGATGTTCCCTGAGGGCTTTTCATCCACAAGCTCAGGCTTTATAAATGATTCTATCATTTGGATCACAGGAATTAAAACCATACGTGATTTGAGAGATATTTAGAATTAAAAGAACTCTTAGAGGTAATCAGGGCCAGTCAGAAGCATAGATGTGATATGAACTCAAGTCCATTAAAATCATATCCAGAATTCTTTTCTTTACACATGAGATTCAGCAATATCAAAGTTCCTACTTCAATTGCCCCCCATACCTCAAGTAGGCTATAGGTGTGAGAGGGAAAGGCAATGGAGCAAGAATTTATTAAGCACCTACTGAGATATTATATTAAGAGCTCTAAAGATTATATGATTAGTGATGTCCATGGTTGTCACCTGTTGATCTTTCCTCAAGTGGCTGTCTGTCTCTCACTGATTCTCTATCCCAGGAAGTTCTGCTCAGGTCTTGGTGAAAGGAATAGGCCAGGGTTTTGCACTGGAGAATGAATGATATTCTACTCTAAACTGCTTTCAGGTAGCAGCAGCAGGGGAAGAACACTTGATATAATTTGCATAAAAGCTTCTCCTTTAAGAAGATCAACAGAATCAGTTTCAAAGTAGAAGTGACATAATTTCAGAAATGCTTCCAGAAAAGAAGTCAGGATGGTAGAGTGAGGTATAAAAAGGTTAGTAACAGCTCTCTTCCAAAAAAATTGCCTTGGAAAGTTGCTCAAGATCTCCATATAGACTGTGCTATTGAGATAAGAAAGTAATAGGAGCTTGTGGAAGAAAGGATATCATAGCTGATCTAGTCTTTCCAGTTTTCTGAATGAGAAAACTGAGGAGTAAAACTTGACATTGATCAAGATAGTATGTATTTGTAGAGCCAATATTTTAGCTATGGTCCTTTGACTCTAAATCAAGTTCTCCATGCTTTCTATGAGATAAGTTCATTTTCTGTGGTCCTTATGAAATCCATAAAAGCTATTCAGTATGATTGCCATTTGGGTATCCAAAAATGCCCTAAATCTGTGGATTAGCTCAAGAAAGGAGAGGGTGTTTCTTCCTGGCTCAAGCTCCCCTTCAATCCAAGCCATCTTTCACCTACCTAGTGAACTGATCTGCCTAAAGCACTGGTTAGTCTCCAACTCAGCAATTCCAGTGAGTTCCTAGTGTCTCCAGGATCAAAGATAAATTCTTCAGTTTGGGTTTTATTCCTTCCTATCTTTTCAATACTCCCAGTCTCTATTCCTATGTGCATATTTTATAATCCTACTTACAATTCCTCAAACATGGCATTCCTTCTGCCAAATTTTTATTCGCTATCCTATATGTCTAGAATGCCCTGCCTTCTCTTCTATATCTTCTGGTTTTAGTGGCATTCATCATGGCTCAGCTCTAATCTCACCTTCTGCAGGAAGCCTTCTCTAGTCCCTTTCCCATCCTTCTTAAACATGCACAGTGCTAGACCTTTTTTTCTGAGAGCAGCAATTAATATTGCATATATATTGTATGTATACATCTGTTTCATGTTGTCTCATCAAATTAGACTGTAAGCTCCTTCAGGACAAGAAAGTGATTTTGCCTTTCTTGTATCCCCAAATGCTTAGCACAATAACTGGCAAAGTGTAAAGCTGTAATAAATTTTTGTTGACTGAGTGGTCTGGCCAAAGAGACCAAGAAGACTACTTAGTAAGAATTCATTGCATTGGAAGAAAGACTCCAAATGAAAACCCCAGATGAAAACCCACTTTGGTCCCTGGGGAGATGGTAGGCTCAGGATCTTTGAAATAATCAAGCAAACTCTACAGTGTTGCCATGCTACTGAGCTCCCTTTCACTGAGATCCTATTTCCTATAATTATTATAGAAACAAACCTGAGTATCTATTCAGAATAGATCAGATGAAAGTAGTCTTAAGACTATTCCCAAAGTAGTTGGGATTCAATTTCTTCATCTTGAAAATTTGATCATTAATTTAAATGACTCCTGAGTATCACCTATTTCAACTTCAAACTTTGGTGAGATCTTCCAAATCTGACATATTAGATACTCTGTTTATAGTTTTTTTCCAGTTTGAACATTCTATGTTCTCGTGTACATTTTAGTTCTAATATTCCTTTTCCAAGTGGATTGGATTGAAATGAATTCCATAAACCTTTGTGGATTTAATAATATTTAATAAAATGTTTACTTAACAAAAATATGATCAGATATTTAAAAGGGATGTGGCATTGATTCAGTTAGGCCCAATATCCTTGCCTCTGCATTTGCCCCAGTGGTAGGTGTACCTGGTCATCAGCAGGAGTTAAGCCTCGGAATCCCTTAACTCCTCTGAAACGTGGGTTTTGTTCTTAGAGGAAGAAGAAGCTAAATCAATGGTTCAGCCATTAGTCCTATGAACCAACTAAATCTTCAAGATGGTTTCATTGCTTTTTTGGGGAAAAAACAAATTAATCTAACTTAGGCAGCAAGAACCTTAATACAGGTGTTTTTTTTTTTTTTTCATTAATACAAGCTTTAATAAAATATGGTCTAACATTTCATGTTTTAAGGTAATTTCAGCTTTAACATATCTTATTTTAAGGAGTGTTTTATTACTCTAGCATTCATTATTTTAAGGTGCAGTGAAATTCTGATATCCTACTATAGCCTGACTACAGGAAGTTGGGGTGGGGGGAGGAAAGGGAAAAAAAGAATAAAGTAAAAAGTACACAGCAGAGAACAAAAGAAAACCTACAAGGAAGCAAAGAAAATATGGAGGGTCATGATTATATATGCTTTCTTTAAATGGAAATTTGTTACATATGTTGAACCTTCCCTTATGTTCTGCTGGGTACATGACAATGATGTTTTTTCTTTCTTTTTCTAAGTTTTCATTTAAGTTTCAAATAAATACATTTAATTTAAAAAACTCCAATATCTCATATTCTAATAGTCAGTGTTCTAGGGTTCATTCTAACTCTAATATTCTTTGCACTATCTTCATACTAAGATTCTGTATTCTAGACTCTATGTTCTAAGTTCTTCAGAGCTCTGAAATTCTATGATTCTAAGATTACTAAAGGAGATGGAGTAGGAAGGCACACAATTCCACCCCTGCAGGTTCAGCAGAAATTACTTTCTTAGCTGTCCCATGGCCAGGACACACTAAGCTACAGGACGTAGAGAATTTGCCAGCTTTCTTGGCCCAATGCCATCCTTTACTATAACTCAGTTTTAGTTATTTTCTTTTTTGTTGCCTAGAGGCCTCAGGATCTCCAAATTAAAATCTATTATGACTATTTATGATTGCATGGCCTTTGGATAGAGTTACAAATCTTCTACATGGTCCCCTGGAGCTATTGGAGGGCTGAAGCTTGACACTCCATTATTCACAGGTCACCTTTATGAATGGGGGTGGTTTGATGGTCTCAGCTCTTCAGGCATCGTCCATTCTCAGGGATGATCCTGTCCCAGGGGAAATCTGATGCACCCTTTCTTCTTTCTTCCATGGCATAAAAAAGAATGTAAGATCCTTAAGGGAAAGTCTGGACTGTTTAGATGCCATCATCTCTGTCTGTCAGCTCATTTACCCAGGGAAATATTGGCCAAGTTGGAAGCAACTCAATTGCTAATAACTTCTGTACCCTGCCTGAGAGTTCAGTAATCAACTCACTCTCAGAGGTTGCCAGTGGCTTTTTTCACCCCTTTTCAGCTGAAGCAGAGGCTGTTTCAAGTGTCCTCATCTGGCTTTTTTATCCTCCAAACCTTCCCCTCAATTACATTTTTAAGTTTTCTTTTGCAACTAACCTACCATGAACTCTCTGCCTCCTGCTCTCACATTCCCTCCAACACCAGTGCTTAGCAGCTTTCTGTGCTCAAACAGAGGAAGAAAGTTTGGTACTTAGTTCCCTAAGTATCAAAGCTTCTTAGGTTGCTGATCGCCCCTGCACCTTCTGGACCCCATCTGGGGATGAGCTTTGAGTGGTAGGGCTGTACCCAAAACTGCCAAGCCCTATTTCCTGTGTCTTCTTTGCTTGGCTCTCTATTTCTTTGTGCAAAGTGCCTTAAGACACATTCATAAGCTTGATGATAAAGGCCATTGTGATGCCATATTTCCCTAACTCAAATATCTTCTACAGAATGATTTTGTAAAATATCAGAGACTCACTTAGCAAGCAATTAAGTAAGGGAACAAGTGATTATGGGAAGAAATCCATGTATGCATTTGTTCCTGGAAAACCATAAACATACTGAAAAGAAACTACCTACTGCTTCATATGGCTCACAGGCAGACTCATTCTTAGCTACTTATAGAATTGCTAACTTTCTGCTATCAAGATTATGGAGAGTTGTAGAGCTTCTTTGTGCCTTGGTTTCCCTAACTGTAAAATGAAGTATTTGTGGGATAGACAAATTATAAGATCTCTTCCAGCTCCAAGATGGGATGACATGGGATCCTTGATGAAGAAATGTCCAACTTCTACACTTGCCTACCCTATAAATTTTGTTCCATAACAGTAAGGGGGGAGCATGGAATCCATGAAAGATTATTTCACTTGGAATTCATGACTTGGGTCTGTAGCTAGGCTTTGCTATTTACAAATTACATAATACTGAACAACTGGCTTAAGTATTCACTGTTAAATATTTAAAACAATAAAAAAAAGATATTACATAGTGATCTAAATTATGTGTTTATATACATATGTACACACATACATGTATATTTGTATACTGAGAGATATAGTGAAAAAAAGAGAGAGAGAGAAATAATGTAACTATAAAACAAGTTAAAATTACTATTGTTACTACTCTCATATGGCCTAATGAAAAATGTACTGGTCTTTTAAATCATAAATTGCATATGATTCTTCTCTAATAATGAAAATAATTCCATCTTTTTATGTGAATTTATAGTCAGAGAACCCAATTTTGAATCACAGACCTAATGCTTACTATTTGTGTGATTTGGGGAACTTGTTTTATCTCTTGAGCTTCTCAATTTCTTCCCATGTGATTAATATTTCATTAATGATTAGAGCTATGATTATCTACTATTTCATTATTATTATTATCTTGGGTACCTTACAACAACATTATAGGTTATAGAAATGAGTGTGTTTGTTGGGACATCCAGTCTCTTGATCATATGCATACATAAATACTGTATGCATATATACACATATATAGGAGTATATGTGTGTGTGTATATGTGTGTGTGTTTATCTAGAAACCCATTTGATGCAAGTTACAACAATTCTTTACTCCATGTTTGAAGATGATGATGATGACTATGGTGGTAGTAGTGGAGTGATGTGAGATGATGATGATAAGTAGCATTAATATAGCATATACTTGGAACGTTATTGCCTGGGGTATGGGGGAGAATAACTTTCCAATTTTAAGTAATAATTTCTAACTAGGTGCTGGGCTTTGTCATTGCCAAAGGAGAACAAATTATATGAGCCCTCAAAATTTTGGCACCTTAGGACAAAGTCCTGTTTGCTGCATCCCAGT
This sequence comes from Sminthopsis crassicaudata, assembly GCF_048593235.1. Lineage (NCBI taxonomy): Eukaryota > Metazoa > Chordata > Mammalia > Dasyuromorphia > Dasyuridae > Sminthopsis > Sminthopsis crassicaudata. The sequence goes on from NC_133617.1 coordinate 630,791,357, forward strand.
TACTGTTCTGTTAAAGGCCTTTTGTGGGAAGGTTTATTGGAGATCCAAGGCCTGGAGAAGGACTTGAATCAATGATCCAAATGCCAGTCCTAACCTCGGTATTTACTAGAATAGAAGAAAGGGAGCTCCAAGCTTGCAGGCAGGGACTTATTTACCATAGGATAGAATGCTTGGTTTTCATCTAAACTCGTCAAGGTGATTTAAATCCCATTCAGTGTAAATAAATACATCTGAGCCCTTCCTCCCAGGCTAGACTCCACATGACAAGCTAACATGCCTGCAGCTTTTTTTTTTAATGGCCAAATTATATAAGCCTAAAACCCAGTCAGGGGCTTGTGAGAGAAATGCCAACAGACTCTTAATTACAGCAGATCTTCCAGGTGCCGTGATAACGAACAGATGCAGAAATCAGGAGGACCAGATACACACACACACACACAGCAGCAGCAGCAGCAGCAGCAGCAGCAGCAGCAGCAGCAGCAATAAAAACAACAAAACCTCCCCAAACTTCACAAAGAACAAATAATCAGTACATTTACACATTAAAAGCTATTTTAAAAAATTTAAGTCTACCTAGCAGACAATAGAGGAAGATGGAGGAGAAGATTGACACTTTGGAATGACAGAGAGAAGAGAAGGAAATTGAGGAGTTTACATCTGAGCTGATAAATGCAGATCCTGAAGACTTAACTCTGCCAGAGAACAGGTTTTTATCAGCGCGAAGACAGCAAGGATGGAAAAACTTGGTTATGAAGGACCCTGCTGGAGATTAGAGGTTCATTAACAGACAGTCCAGTCTCCCCAGCCAAAGCAGTGGGGGCTTTCTTTTAAATTTCCTGAGATAGGAATGATGGTACTGGGTCAGAAGATGAGGAGGGCTTTCTCTCCTGAAACCTTTAAACATCACTCATTAGTCGGGTCTTTTCTGCTTTTAAAAAATGGGGATTTCAGGTAATAATTCAGCTCAACTACCATCTGACTGTGTGACCTTCAATAAGCCATTTCTTTACAATATTCTATTTGTGAATTGAGGGGACTAGTTTGATGATCTCCAAGATCTCTTCCAGTTCTGTTATTTAAATGCTCTCAGATCCAGTAATATCAGTCTTTAAGAGTGAGATACTGACCAGAGAGGAATGATAAGGTATTTATCTGTAGCCTGTTTATTCATTCATCATTCATGTTGTTCACTTGTTCACTCTTTATGACCTCATTAGGGGTTTCTTGGCAAAGATATCAGAGTGATTTATAATTTCCTTCTCCAGCTCATTTTACAGATGAGCAAACTGAGGTAACCAGAGTTAAATGACTTGCTTAAGTCACATAGCTAGTAAGTATCTGATGCCAGAGTTGAGCTCATGAAGATAAGTTTTCCTGATTCTAAGCCCTACATTCCATTATACCACCTACCCTCCCATTTGAAATCATAGCCATTTTAATAATCCTGAAAGGAAATTGAGCATGTTCTTTTCAAAGATGTTTCATCCATGAGTCTATGGTGATTAATATTATGACAATAATGATAACCTATATATATATATATATATATATATATATATATATATATATATATATATATATATATATGGCTTTTTAATGTAAAATATTTTACTAATATTACTTCATTTAATCTTCCTAACAAGTCCGGGAGGTTATTATTATCAATCAGTAAACATTTGCTAAGTGCCAACTATGTGTCAGGTACTGATGATACAAAAAGAGGCAAATGACAGTTCCTGCTCTCAAGAAGCTTAGTGGATTTTAAATTTTTTTCTACATAATATTATTACATTAAAAATATTTTATAGGTGAGAAAATTGAAGCATAGTTTTAAGCAATTTAGGGTCACATGGTTAGTTAATAATAACCTTTAATTACTTACACATTTATGAATAAGAGCCACTTTGCCAACATCATTTTATTTGATTCATAAAAGGATCCTAGAAGGTAGATCTGGCAAGTACAATTGTCCCTATCTTACAGAAAAGGAAATGAGGACTCAGAATGATTAGATGGCTTTTCCAAAGACAGAGCTATTGGTCAGTAGAAAGCCCAGGACTTGAATCCAAGATTTCTGATTTCTAGTTCTGGGCTCTTTGTACTCACTCTTGTCTCCCACCTCAGTCAGACTATATATACTACCTTTAATGTTTAATGTTTTATGATCCTAAGGTCTATCTGATGAGTATGTGAAAAAAATAATCTTTTTTCTGATTTTCTTTAATTTCTTGTATATTCTTTAGTGTCTGAATACTCTACCTGTTCTTTAATCTGGATGAACTAAAAAGTGCTATATCTAGATGGATATCAATGAAAACAATCATGTAATAATCATAATAAAATCAAAATATAATTTTGATAGAGAATGAATGAAAAGAACTTGGCATGAGATGGAAGAAGGAGGCAATCTTAAAGGAATTTAGAAACTTCACTCTCCATGTTAGGGACTGGAAAGAAAGGGATTATTATTCTAGTAAAGAGAAAGGCAATCTGATATTGAAATTAAGTGGAAACCTAGTGTGGGACTCTCTTAAATGTAGGAGGTTAGACTATATAATCTCAAAAGTCCCCTACAGCTCTAAATCTTATGAATTCTATAAGCTCTGATTTCCCTGACTGCATAATATGTTCATTAGTTACCTATAGGGCTATAAAGATGTAATAGAGTCAAAGAAGCAGAAGATATAGAGCAACAAGGAACCTTAATAAGTGATCTGGTCTAACTCCATCAATTTAGAGAGGAGGTAATTAAGGCTCTAAAAAATGAGATTACCTTAAAGTCATACAGGTAGTAAGTAGAAGGGCTAGGGTTTAAATCCAGGACCACCATCTTTAAAAGCAGTCTTCTTACCATTAGACCAGATAGTGCCTGTAAATGTGCTTTGTCTAGGAGAATTGCTATGATTTATAATGATAATAACAAATCAAACCAATGCTTCATTGCAGAAAATATCATGAATTAGCAGGATTTATTGAGAATACTGGTCATTGCTTGTGTTTCATTGCTAGGCCAGCCTCTTATGATTAAGAATATCCCATTTCAATGAATGTCTTGCTTGAGTCTACACTCTTATTTTTAACCCAGCCTTACTATACTTAGAAGACTCCCTAAGACACCTATTCAAACAAACAACCTAAAGAAAGTTCTGGCATAGCACTCACCACAGAACCTTTAAAATAAAAATATTCCCAAGTTCTAGGACACAGACTCAATAATAAAAATTATGCTCACTAAACTATTACCATTATCAGAAAACAGACTACTGATAAATTGCTAAGTGATCTGGTTTCATGGCAGAGTGACCATGTTCTTATCATTAGCATCACTCGTCTAAGGAAGTGAGAAGCAGACTAAGAATAGCATCAGAAATATCCTTGCTACTGTTGATCTGTTTCAGCCTTGTGAATAATGATTATTATAGAGCAGAAACTATCTACAATGACATTTGGCACCTTTCTTACACTTGTACTTCTTGTTTATACTACATTTATAATACTGCAAATTTGCTTATGCACCATATTCTCCCTGTTAGATAGTAACCTAAATTTTTGTAGCTTCGCCAAAATTGAACACAGGCCCTTGTGTGCTGTAGCTTTTAAATAAATGGTTGAATAAATGAATTTCACTGTTCAAACATCCTGGACACTTACACAAGACTGTATAACATGAAAGATTCCTCTCTCATGTTGTTTGGGATGTTCCCTTCAGTTGTCAGGTTGTATGTGTTTTTGTCTTACATTCTGAATCAGTCAATTCAAAATTTTCTGAAGTTAACTACATCCAATAATTATTTCTTAGGAAAAGAAGAAAGCTTCCTAGCCTTTTGTCTGTAGGAAGCATCAAATAACCAGGGAATTGACCTTAGCTGGTTAAATTGCTAGGGATGTCTCCCATCTGAACTGGCCCCAGAGTAGGTTAAGTGAGCTTTTTTTGTCTAAGAATGTAGCTCTGCTACTCTCAAAGGCCAATTCCAAGGAGGAAAAAAACCTCTCAAAAATGTCACAGATTCTTTATTAAACTGATAACACTCTCATCTATAAAAACAAAGGAACTGAATGAGGGTCCTGAAAGGACTAACATCCTATGTTCTAAGCCCTCCAAAATATAGCATTTTATGTGTTTTCTTGTAATTGAAGATATTCATAAAATGAATACCTAGCTAAGATTTTTTTAATAGAGTAGGAATTTAATCAGGATTTGCTAAATTGCTTAAAAATCATTGATGAAGTTAAATCCCAATGCTTACTTCTAAATAAAGCTGTGCTTTCTAGTTGGATCCTGAAGCTTTCTAAAATGGCCTATAGCTGACCAATAAGTTTTATTTGTATGGTTTATACAAAGGGGCTAAGGAATATAATTGTGAGTTTACTTTCTTGGCAAGAGATTATCTTTTTTTAAAATTTTTTACATCTGAAAAATATGCAATTGGGAGATGGAGCATAAAAAGACAGAATCCTGGAAGAAAAGTCAGAATCAAGTCCTTGGCCCATTTCTTATTTTTCTCTCTTACCCTGTGATATTGGCCATTCCTAATTCTAACCATTTTGCAAATATGTCCAAGACATGAATCAGATCTGGAAGAGGTTTTAGACATCATCAGTCCTACCTACTTTTTTGTCTTACATATAAGGAAACTGAGACCCAGAGAGGCTAAATGTGATATCAGAGATTCTGTTTTTCAAAACCAATGCTGGATTCAAACCCATTGGAAACAAAATTTAAACTTCATTTTTACTATTTCTGTTCCCTTTGCTTACTCTTCATGGAATCTCAGAATTGAAAGATATCTTAGAGATATCTTAGAGAGTCTGCTGCTATAGGAAATATGAATATAGGAAATATGCTGCTATAGGAAATATGAATCATGCATTGACATTGCTGATGCTATAATAAATAATCATTCAACCCATGCCTTGACATCTCTGAAAACATGGACTTTATTGCCTCAGGAGGAAGCCTATCCCATTGTTAGATAGCTCAATAATTAGGAAGTTTCCCCTTTTAATAGGTCAAAATCTGCCTCCCTGTATTCTATGTAGTATGCATAGATTTTTAAAAAATAAACATTTATTATGTACCCACTGTGTGCCAGGTACTATGCTAATTACTTTACAAATATCTAATTTGATCCTCACAATTACCCTACTATAGGTAGGTGCTATATTTACATCCATTTTATAGATGAAGAAACTGAAGCAGAAAGAAGTTAAATGACTTGCTCAATGTCATATAATTAGTGAACATGTGAGAGCAATCATGTTTTCCAGACTGTAAATTGAGGGATATATTCACTGAGCCATATAGTTCTCTAAATGTCTCTCAGAAGAACTTTGTTATCTATTGTGAGAAATGAGAGATACTGGCACAAGAGTATCCAGCATGATGAAACCGCGTCAAAGAAGGTATTATGTTCTATGAGCAAAGCAGAATTGCAGTAGCCCAAAAGAAAGATAAAATTTAGAGACCTCTCCATCCTGAATGTTCATGTGGATTCTTTGTGCCTGACCTGGGAGAGAGCCTTCCAAGCTTGTATTGGTCTGATCACTCACAGTCAGACACACTGTACAGTGACCCCAACATGGTAATATAATTTTGGTCCTTTTTTAGTACAAAGGAAAACCTACCAAATAGCTGCTTCCAGTTCGGTCTAAGGTCAAATATAACAAATCAAATTCGTTTCCCACTTAACAATCCTTCAGATAGCTGAATCCAATGATAAAATCTCAATTAATCAATAATTGCTTATTATGCCTTTCCCATGTGCTAGGCATTGATTGAAACACTAGACAACTTATTAAGACAGAAGTCAAATAGTTTTTGCCATCAAGGAACTTAAATTCTCATGGGAGACATTATGAATATGCATCATTATATATTTGATGTATACAAAATAAAGATAAGGTAGAAGACTAGTACACAGAAAGTACTTAACTTATGTGCTTTAGTTGCCATCAGAATACTCATATGGGAAGAGATTCTTTCATAAGAAGCATGCTTCTCCCCTCCTGTCATACCTGGAGACAGCAACATTATCTTAGGTCTCTTAGGATGGATGGATGGTGGATATAACTGGAAATAGGAAGATTCGTAACTCTGGGGAACTGACTTAAATTCTCTATGCTTCAGTATCTGTCAAATGAGGGGGTCAGATTCAGTGGCCTGTAAGATCCTTTTATCATTAAGTCGACCATTATATGATCCTCCAACATATGTTGTCTTACATTTTATAAGCTAATACTTAAAGATGTGGGGAATGGCCATGGCTGTGCATCCTTAGACACAATTGCTGTTCTTGTTGTTTTCTATTCTCATTCCTTACTGCTACTGTACTTTTCCTCAAATTTCCAATATCATCCTATGTATGTGTATGCACACACACGCTTGCACATTCATGTACACGACACACAGATGGTACAGGGGCAGGGTAAAAGAAATTTTTTCATGATAACATAGCACAGATATCAGAATGATATCTGAGTAAATATCTGTCTCTGATTGCAGATGATATTTTCTTTAATATTACACAAGAATTTCTCAGTACCTATAACAACTCATTGTATGACTTTGGACTGCACTAGATTTCAGTTTTGTTTCATTAGCTATAAAATTAAAGGGTTAAAATAGCTTGTCTCTAAGGTCCTATGATCTCTAAATCCAGTGATCCTAGAAATAATGGAATCAATTGAAAAATGATCTCTCTTTGATATGATCTCATAACATTTTATACTCATCTTACACATTTGTGCTTGTTTAATTTTAGACATGTATTCCCTGTCCACCAATTCCAAAACACTTGCCACTATTGCAGTCATCTTTTTCATCTACATAATTTCTTTCCCACTGTATCTCTGAATCCTCCCTGAGATCTACTAGGTGAGCTTTTTGCCATATCTTAATCAGAATAAGGCTTTCATGTAACTTCCAGGTTATCATTAACAAATGTGCCTCTTCCCTTGCCTTTTTAAACTTCCTTGTAAGTTTTATCTTAGCCCATTCAAACATAAACCTCTTTGAGGGAGAGAATTTTCTTATTTTCTTTTTCTTTTGTATTTCTGGTGTTCTGCACAATGTCTGGTACACAGTAAAGACTTAACAAATCTTTTTTTTTTCCCTTAGAGTTAAAAGGGAACAGAGTTCATCTAGATCAGGAGTTTTCAAAATTTTTGGTCTCAGGATATTGCATGCTTCAAAATTACTGAAGACCACAAAGAGCTTTTTATCTATGTTGGTTATACTATCTATAATCATCAAATTAAAATTTAATACATATCAATATTATTATATGAAGTTGTTTTGATCTTGTAGACTCCCCCAGAAGGCTTTGGGTTGGGAACGTTCAAATCATATTTCAAGAATTGTTGATCTACTTCAGTCTTTCATTCAGTGAAAGAATTCCTCCTAAAACATCCTTGACAGCCTTTAAGATCCATCTTGAAAAATTCTACTGATAATGATCTGACTAATTTGATCTACATATTACTAAATTAATAAATTCTTTTAGGCCAGTGACCATTCAAATGTGTGTGTTACTTTCCTGTCGTACTCCCCAGTGTCTAATATAATCACATCAATTTGTTACTGTTTGCTTCTTTGAGTCATATTCAACTCTTCATGACCCTATTTGGGGGTTTTCTTGGCAAAGATACTGGAGGGTTTTGCCATTTCTTTTTTCAGTTCATTCCACAGATGAGAAAACTGAGGCAAATAAGATGAAGTGACTTGCCCAGAGTCACACAGTTAGGAAATATCTGAGGATAAAGTTTTTCTTTCTCTAGGCCCAGTGTTCTATCCACTATACCTCCAAGCTGCCTAATCACATAAAAAATACATAAAAATGTTTTTTGATTAAATGAATTCCTAAACTATCTCTAAAGTAAAACCCCACCAGTGTATATTTACATATGCATATATACACATGTCCACATCAATGTGTGTATATGATTTTGAATCATATGGTACTATAATAGTTTGCCATTTACTTCTTTAGTTAATTTTACAGGTGAGGAAACTGAGGCAAACAGGTTTAAGTGACTTGCCCAGAATCACACAACTAGGAAGTGTCAGAGGCCATATTTGAACTCCCCAAAATGAAGTCTTCCTGACTCCATGCTGGGAATGCTATCCACTGCACCACCTAGCTGCCATTGTTTTATATAACATCACAGCAGTTTAGAGCTAGAAGAGATGTTTAAAATTATTAAGTCTAGACTCCTAATTTTTGGATTAGGAAAAATGATCTGTGGCACACAGAAGGGTAAATTATTTGCTCAGAATCCCAGTGTCAGAAAAGTGTGAAACTGGAACTAGAACAGAGATCTCCTGACAGTCTTCTGCAAATCCTACAGTATTAAGTTGTTTCTCCAAATCTGTCATGAAGATAAATATAAAGATACAGGCATCCATATATGCAGAACCTATACTGCATTTCCCTCAGTTTTTGCACAACTATATAGTCTTAGGATTTTGAAAGATGCTGGAGAGTTGGAGGATGTGGGGAGGGGAGAGAGCTAAAACTTTTACTCTGAGAGCCATAGCAGCATACCATCTGGCATGTCTAACTTTTAAGCTTAACTGAATGAATGAGACAAATCTAATGAGAAAGGGTCTGCAGGCATCTAGAGCATTACAAAGCCATTAGCAACAAGGAACTCTGGGGATTTATAAAGAGGAGATCACGCCACACAAACTCTAACTCTTCGGTTGGGAGAACAACAACATTAAGAGGCAAATGTGATGACAGAAATGTGATAAACGTACAGAACTGAAAGACATTTAGTACCTCAATTCATGAAATCTTTTTAGAAAGAAAAAATTTAGATTATTTGGGGGAATTAGGTCTGTGACATGGACTGAAAAACACCAGAAGAAGCATAAATAAAGAGGAATGTTAAGTATAATCCCGATATTGAAGAATATGCAAACCCCAAAGGGGGCATGAACTTGCTGGAAAGATTATTGTTCAATCATTTCAATCACGTCTGACTCATCATCACCCCATTTGGGATTTCCTTGGCAAAGATACTGGGGTGGTTCACCATTTCCTTCTCTATTTTACAGATAAGGAAACTGAGGCAAACAAAGTTAAGGACTTGCCCAGGTTCACACAGCAAGTATCTGAGTCCAGATTTGAACTCAGGTTTTCCTGAGCCCAGTCCAGGTACTGTAGTACCTAGCTATCCAATGCTGAAAAGGTATGTGAAGCAAAATTTCTGGGTATGCCATAGTTGGAGCACAATGATGATAGCAATAGCTTATATATGCTTTGTGATTTCAAGGAGCTCAGTCAGTCAATTGTCATTTATTATATGTGCCAGCATTGTGCTTAATATTAGTGACAGTTTCTGTTTGTAGGATTCCACATTCAAAAGACAAAATGCAAACAATTACATACAAAGAAGCCATGTACATACTAAATCTGAATTAATCAATAGAAGATACTCAAATTAAGTGGGAAAAGCTTCCTACAAAAGATAGTGTTTTAGTAGGAACTTTCCAAGAACTTGTTATGTGCCAGACACTGCCCCTGACATTAGGGATTCAAAGATAAGAATGAGATAACCTTTCCTTTCAAAGAACTTACATTCCACACTAGCTCTCTCATTCTTCCCAACAATAAATAGGAGACAAACTGGATAAAAATAATTACCCTCCTTTCACAGAGAAGGAAACTAACATTCAAAGAGGAAAAATGAATTGTTCAAATCACACAGCTCACAAGTAACTGGCCCAGAACAGAAGCCAAAGTCAGGCTACAAAAACAAACATATCTGGAATGCCTTGAAATTTTGTTGCACATATATTTTTCTGCACTGGATAGCTAGGTACTACAGTACCAGGCCTGGATAAGTGTGAAGATTGCTTCCTTATACTTTCTCTCTGGCACTCTCCCTTGGTACCGACTGTTCCTCCATACAGTCTTAGTGAGACTAAATTAGCAAGCTAAGCAGCAGAATTCAGAAAAGGAAGATGAAAAACGTCAGAGTGCTGGAGACACTGATCCATTGGAAAAGATTAAGTGAATTAAATGTGTTTAGCTTGGATAAAGAGTGACTATAGGGAGCTACGATAACCACTCACAATCATTTGAAGGTTAAAAACACTTGGGAGGGATGAGCATTATGTTGTGTAGTCCAGGGGGATCTAGCACTGAACAATGAGATGAAGTTAAGCCAAAGAAAATTTAGGCTAAATATTGGGGCAGGAATCTCAATCAGGCAATGTGGAAAACACAGCAAGAGATATGGCAGAAATTCCCATGTTTGAGAAAAAGAAAATCTCAGTGGATTAAGTGCTTGAAAACACCCCAGATCAGTCAGCCCCTGGTGAAGGTCTGTGTGACCCCATGTGCTTGTTCTGTGGGAGTCTGTGGGAGATACTATTCAGGGAACAATGTGATTGCCTTCAATCATGCAGTATCTTTATCGCTCTGCTTTCTCTAAGGAACACACAACTGATTTAGAGACATTCAATTTTATTCTTACAATGATTTCCAAAATACCTTCTAATTCTAATGTTCTATGAGTAGCCCTAAGTGAAAGCAGGTGGGTCTAACAGGCTTGTCTTGAAAATGAGAAAACTGAGGTATGCAAGCAAATCTTGGCATATGAAAGTCATCAATTATTATTGTGCTCTAAGAACTGATAAATGGAAAGAATGTAGGGGAAATGGAATTGACCATATCTGCAGTAAGTGACACAAAGTGAAAGAAGCAGAATAATTTATACACTGATCACAACAATATAAAAGAAAAAATGGAATAAATCAGAATTCTGACCAAGGCAATGAATAATATTTGCCCAGAAGACTGTAAAACAACGTTTTAAGGTGGTAGATCAATATATGGAATGGCCTATACATTGTTCTTCAGTTATTTCCAGTAGCATTTGATCTTGTGTGACCCCATTTGGGGTTTTCTTGGCAAAAGATATTGGAGTGGTCTATAGCAAACTGAGTTAAATCACATGCCCAGTGCTACACTGAGTGTCTGAGGCTGGATTGAAACTCAGTTGTTCCCGATTCCAGATCCAGATCACCTAACTGCCATATGTATGATCATACTTGGCTAATATTTTCTTTTATTTGTGCAGCTATGCTTATTTGGTATAAGTGAAGATTCTATGGAGAATAGTTAAAGTCATTCAGATATAATAGAGAAGCTAAAACTTTTTAAACTGGGAAATAGAGAAATAAAGTTATTTGCTTATAGGTATGAGATATTGCTTATTCTTCTTCTTATTATTGTACCTTCACTAATTTGGTAGAAATATTAGTTGAACCTGGAGTCAATATTATCCTAGAATGTGATATAGATTACAGGTATAGATTTTTTTCTTTTATATGTATCCCCAATGCCAAGCACAATGTCTGACTGACTCATTGCAACCCCTCAATAAAAGCTTGTTGATTGTTGATATGGATCTTGAGCAATATTAACTGACTCCAGTCTAATTCTCAGTTCATTCCTATTGTGGTCTAGAGTGCCAGTGTAATTGGTATGATTTGAATTAACTGCCATGCTCTCAAATTAAGAATCTTGATTATTGTTATCCAAACAACTATGGAATAGCCATGGCCTGGTTGGAGTTTACATTGCCCTGTATTGGACTGCCTGGGACCCAACTGTGGCCTCTTTGAACCATGACCGTATAATGACAGCTCTAAGACTTTGGAAGAGAGCTCTTGAATTCCATAGCATTTTTTTCACTCATTTTCAAGCAACTATTCGCTTTTCAATCAACTAAAATCAGGGATAAGACATCTCCTGAGGATTCCAGCCTCATAAGCTAGAACCCTGAGAGAACAATACAAGTCTTACTGAATGATGGTATAAAGTTGGATCTCAGCATCATTGGCAGGTATAGTGGCAAATCTGACTTTTAACATGACCAGATCCCAAAGTCATCAATAAAATATCCAGCATTGGAATAATGTTAAACATCATTCTCTTAAGAGTATTCCAACAACCGTTATATTGGATTCTGGCACAGTGAACAGCCCTTCATCCAACCTCTCAGGAGCAGAATAACCATCTAAAAAACTCACCCCATTCCAGTAAAAGCAATTTCTGGTACCTAAACATTGCTACCCTGAACTGGCAATTTCTGTACTCAGAATAGTGTGACTAGACCCCTTAGCCATTCAATTACTGGCAGGAATGCTCAGTAAGTCGCATATTGATTTTTTTTTCTTTTTTATTAAAGCTTTTTATTATTCAAAACATATTCGTGGACAATTCTTCAACATTAGCCTTTGCAAAAGCTTGTGTTCCAATTTTCCTTCCCTTCCCCCCATGCCCTCCCCTAGATGGCAAGTAGTCCAATATATGTTAAACATGATACAAATATACATTAAATTTAATGTATGCATACATATTTACACAATTATTGTGCTGCACAAGAAGAATCTTATCAAACTAGTAAAAGAAAAAAAGACATAAAATAAAAGGCAAGCAAACAACAATAAAAAGTGTGAGAATGTTATGTTGTGAACCACATGCAGTTCCCACAATCTTCTCTCTGTGTGTAGATGGCTCTCTTCATCACTGAACAATTGGAACTGGTTTGAATCATCTCATTGTTGAGGAGAGCCATATCCATCAGAACTAATCATTGTACAGTCTTGTTGTTGCCATGTATAATGATCTCCTGATCCTGCTCATTTCACTTAGCATCAGTTCATGTAGATCTCTCCAGATCCCTCCAAAATCATCCTGCTGGGTCTTTCTTACAGAACAATAATATTATATAACATTTATATACCATAACTCATTCAGCCATTTTGTAACTGATGGGCATCCACTCAGTTTCCAGTTTCTAGCCACTACAAAAAGAGCTGCCACAAACATTTTTGCACATGTGAGTCCTTTTCCCTCCTTTAAGATTTCTCTGGGATATAAGCCCAATAGTAACACTGCTGGATCAAAGGGTATGCACAGTTTAATAACTTTTTGAGCATAGTTCCAAATAGTTCTCCAGAATGGTTGGATCTGCTCACAGTTCCACTAATGATGTATTAGAGTCACATATTAATTTGAGAAAGGTCTTTCAGTCTCTTCACACCCAGACCAAAGTTCAAGCTCCTAAATGTATTGCCTCTCTATCCAAGTATCTATGCCTTTAAAGAACTCAGGTATGAATTTATAATGGTCAGATTTAAAACAAATCTGTGAAGCTGAAATCATTTTGAAAATCACTCAAAGGAGATTCACAAAAGACCACATTTACTAGGACTGAGAATCATATTAGAAAGGACAATACAAGCTGCCCTTTCATTTGTTCAATTAGAAATAAGCCTGGCATCCATTGCCCTTCCCATATTTATTATAAACACTAACCTCTGGTATACCTGCTTACCTCCTTGATGTTCTAATTACATGGAAAGAAGCTAAATGAGGGTTCCCCTTGGCTGCTAGCAATCTGCTGCTGCTATTATCACTGATTCTAACATTGATGCACTGTAGTGTAGGGAGAGGACCACTTATCTTCTAAAATGCTCTCCAGTTTTTCAATAATTATGTTCTTCCCAAGAGGAAATTATTCTCCTAATAATTATATTGGGAGCTCAGGATTAGGGACTGGATTCTGCATACTCACTCTGGGAAGCTCCATCTAAAAATATTTTGGGTAGCCATTAGATTGTGTTGTAAATGGATTGTAGCTGTGAGGAGGTCAGTCTGAAATTGGGGAGTGAGGTTGGAAACTGAATTGTAGACTATAAGTAAAGAAGTAAGCTTCCTCATGTACATTCAAGCAATTCATACTAGGCCAACAAAGCATTTCCAAGTTCTGGGATGTTGGCTAGTAACATGGTGGGTGCTCAATAAATATTTTGTTGGCTGGTTGAAGAGCTAAGACTCATTTGTAATTGGCAGCATACAAGACCTGAAAGCATTCATGCAGAAGATGGATGCCCATCTGTCAGTGATTCTGGAGAGGGGATTCCTACACTGGAAAGGAATTTGGACAAAATAATACGTGAATTTTTTTTTCCCATTTGCAGATTTAAGATTCCATGATTCTATTAAAAATTCCTTTTTTAAAAAGATGCTTTCTTGCACTGAACATATTCATTGAGATTCTTCTTTATATTATATAATTAATTCAATAACGTTCAGCAAATATTAAGTGCCCAGTATGTATGGGGTTCTTTGTTAGGAACTAAAGGGAACATGGAATCTCTTCTATTAAGGAACTTTTATAATTTAGCATGTGAAGATATGACATCCATACAAATAAATATGTGAGGAGGAGGGTTATCAGGGGTAAATCTCATCATATAAGTATCCCTATTCCACTTGAAGAAATTACTTAGGTTTCATTCTAATAGAAACATTTCCCACAGTGATGAACAGAATTCTGGCTCCTTCTCGGAAGAAGGGGTGGGCAGGGGGAAAGAAAGTTCTTTGCTGGGATGAAACATTGCAAACAGAAGAGCAAGATGAACTCTTGTCAGACTACAAATGCTTTGGAAATAGTCCACAATCTTTTTTCTTACCTCTTTTTGGGATTCCATTCTAATGTTTGCTTTCCTTTGTACTTCTAAGAGGGAAGGGGTTGGATCCATTTCTGTCCCATCCATAATAAAAAAGAAGCTAAATGCCAGGCCCATTTGTGCTGCCTAGGCAGGCTTGAGATAGAGGCTCAAGTCCCTAGTTGCCTTCTTTTTCCTTTAGATCTTTAGCAGTAGGATGATGCTAGTGGTAGTCATCATTCTGACATAATCCTACTTTAAACTAGTTCATACCTGAATCTAGGAACTCATTCAGGAACTTTGAGAATTACTGACAAGGCTAGAAAGTAGGATTTTAGGATCAGAGCTTTCAAACTAGTGGAGATCTTGTCCACTCTCTCATTTTACAGATAAGGAAACTAAGCATCAGAAAGATAAACTGATTTAATGTCTGTTTACCTCAGTTTCTTCAATTATAAAATGAGGAGGGATAGCATCTATCGCACAAGGTTGTTGCAAGGATCAAAAGGAATACTATTTTTAAAGCATTTAGAAAAGTACCTATAATATAGTAGGTACCATATAAATATATAAGTGCTTATCCTCTCTCTGACTCTCTCTTTCTCCTTTGCCCAAACTCCATGACACCTCCCTGTGTCTCAAGATCAATAGTTGCCAAATCATGCTCAGAAAGAAAAATAGATATATACTTCAACAACAATACTATATGATGATCAATTCTGATGGATGTGGCCCTCTTCAACAATGAGATGAACCAAATCAGTTCCAATAGAGCAGTAATAAACTGAACCAGCTACACCCAGCGAAAGAACTCTGGGAGATAACTATGAACCACTACATAGAATTCCCAATCCCTCTAATTTTGCCTGCCTACATTTTTTATTTCCTTCACAGGCTAATTGCACACTGTTTCAAGTCTGATTCTTTTTGTACAGCAAAATAACTGTTTGGACATGTATACATATATTGTATTTAATTTATACTTTAACATATTTAACATGTATTGGTCAACCTGCCATCTGGGGGAGAGGGTGAGGGGGGGAAGGAAGGGAAAAGTTGGAACAAAAGGTTTTGCAATTGTCAATGCTGAAAAATACCTATGCATAAAATTTTTGTAAAAATTAATTAATTAATTAATTAAAACAAAAAAAAAAAAAAGAAAAAAAAGAAAATAGAAAGTAGTCAAGGAGTTGAGGTCATACCTCAAACCTATTTGGCTAAGTATGTGAGTTCCTTTGTGGGCCATTGGTGTCAAGAGTGGGCATGAGAAATATATTTCCTTGAGCCACTTCACTCTTGAATTCAAGGGAGGAAACGTGGTGGAAGAGTTCCAAAATGGGAAGAGTAGAAAAGAAATAGAGAGGGGGCCCATTTCCATTGTTCAGAAGCCATATTCTATGTCAAATCATCTTTGAAATAATAATTCCTTTCCTTTAGTCCTGGAGATCAACCTGACATTTCTGTGTTGTCTCAGCAAAGTATATATCCTGCAGTACAGAGCTAGAAAGTGTATTCATTGGTATGGGATATTATTCCTTTTTTGCCAAAAGTCCATATCCAATAATTCTGTGGGGAGAGTCAGACCCTGGAATGCAGAGAAGAGACATGAGAAATAGCTGAATATATAGTCATCATCATTAATAGATTTGTATGTGGCTGATCTAATGATGCCCTGATGGCTCATGTGCCTGGTATTATACCTTATAAATTGGAATAATAATCGCTGAACTAGGAATTTTCTCTATTTATATTCTGATAATTTCAATTAAATACCTTTGTTTTTTTAAATAATAGCTTTCTATTTTCAAAATATATGCAAAGATAGTTTTAACATTCACCCTTGCAAAACCTCTTTCTTTTTGAAAAGGAAAAAAAAAAGTCTAATTACTTTATGATTTTGGTTTTGCAGATATAACAAGACCAGTATCAGAATATTTCTAGAGTCCTAATATAACATTACCTTTAGGGGTTCAGGACACTCAGTAAAGAACAAGAACTGGGGGATGGGGAGGCCTCCTTCTTCCCTAGTCCCTATAAACACAAATGAATATTTCTTAACTCTTCAGGAAACCAAGACAAATGAAGCTTGTTTTTGTTTCATTTAAAACCTTCACTGTATGGCTTCAATCAAAGTTTTTATGTTTATCCATCTATTACTCAATCTTTATTCTAACTTGCTGTTCTCCTACAACAGTGTTTCATCCCTCATCTCCATGCCTTCCCATGCCAGAAAGATACTCCCTCTGAAACTCCAACTTGTAACAGATAGAAAGACTTATCCTGATTCTCGAAGTTTCAACCCCCCCTAAAATTGTTTATTTATGTGTTTATTTACATTTTACAGTTATTTATCATTGTTCACATATGTTTATTCCCAATAGAATATTCCTTTAGGTCAGGGATTATTTATTTTTTATCTTTATGTTCCCAGCACCACAAAGTATCAAATGTTTATTTCATGAATAAACGAATAAAAAAATAAATGCTTAAAATAACAACAAAAAAAGGATCTGGACATGCAAAAGGGAATCCTGATGACTATTAAAAGTTTGGACAGTACTAAAAAGGACAAAGAGATAGAAGGGAAAATAAAGGATAACATAACACGTGGAAGCAACTAAGAGATATGAGGATGTTCTTCTAGGGGAAAAGTATGTGATTGACCCCCTTCCAAGGAATGATAATGTAGATAAATATATGTTATCAAAAAAGAGTTGACTGATTGAGGTCAATGAAAAAGAACATGAGTAGTAGCGATGGATGACTTCCTGATTAAGGAGTACTGAGGGCACTATTTGAAAATACAAAGAAAAAAAAAAAAAAAAAGAAAGAAAGGAAATGGGCTGCCTAGGAAGGTAGAAGGGAAAGTTGAATTAATTTCTTGGGAATGTTAAAATGAAGATTTTTCTTTGGTCATGAGAAAAGACAAGATGATCTCTGAACTTCCTTCTAATGCTGACATTCTGTGATAGTAAGAGAGCTAGAAATAACATCCAGATCTCAGTACCCTAGATTTCTTGGCTGAGTTGCACACTTGAGTTCTAGAATGCCTTGGATTTTCACTCATCATTTTATTTCCTTCAAACATTCAATCTAAACTTTCCTTTTCATCCTTGGGCTTTGACTTTGCTGCTGCTGCTGTTTCAGCTACAGCATTTCTCTAGTCAGATACGGAAGTGAGGTTGGAAAAGTTGAGCAAGAGGTAAGAGAGATTGCTAAGGACCATAACCATTCCTTTCTTTTCTCCCTTTACTCCATTATGATGACATACACTTAATTGTGGCAATGCTATCTGGTGTGCCAAGTGCCCATTTTTCCTTATGGGGGAAAAATGGGATTCCACTATTTTTTTCCTAACTGCCAGCTTCAAAGAGCTTTAATTTCAAAGGCCACATTTGATGAGTTTGGGAATTTGCATGCTGCCAAAAGCCCCCTGTGGTGTATATAAATCCAGATTAGGCTGTTGGTTCCTTCAGTGTCTGATGTCGTTTATCTGTGTATAGGCAGCCAGTTCATTATACCTAAGGTCCTCAGATCCCCTATTGGAAGGCAGTCTTCGTTAACCACATTTTAATGCCACTACCCTAGAGAAAGGCTTTTCCTGGGGTTCTCCCTGGCCAGTGTGACAAGGTAATATGTTAGGCAAATTTATGACCCTGGAAACTACCCCACCACCACCAACTCTTTCCCACCCCTCAACTTCAGGGAGCCAGATATGGGAATCCTATCATTCCTGAGACCCAGCAGAAGAATGCTGATTGCCTTGTTCTCAGTTCTTGCTAAGGTGGTACAAACAGCTGTTTTTATCTTTAGACAAGACAAACATGAAATCATTTCCCTGTTTTATTATTAACACATTCTACTATAATTGCTTGGGTTT
Source organism: Sminthopsis crassicaudata (assembly GCF_048593235.1). Lineage (NCBI taxonomy): Eukaryota > Metazoa > Chordata > Mammalia > Dasyuromorphia > Dasyuridae > Sminthopsis > Sminthopsis crassicaudata. Next base: position 630,809,707 of record NC_133617.1, read on the forward strand.
TCAACTGTGACCTGTTAAGGAGTCACTGAGCCATACAAGGTTCAAAGGGGAATACAGTCACTGTAGTTAAAGGCACAGTGTGCATTAGGAGCAGAATCTGTTTGTCCCAGAGAGCCCCACCTCCCACTCCCCTATTTAAATCTCTTGTTGAATTTATTCAAATTTAAATCCAGAGCTGATTTTACATAGATTTAAAGTCTTCTGATCTTTCTACATTTTGTGTCTATATCCAAGATTGAATGCATTAGCTTAGAAATATTGTATTTAACACAAAATAATTTTAATCTCTTCAAAGTCCAATCCTTTGCACATCACTAAACCACAGATCCCTATCCTTTTTAGTGCAACATATAAAGCCTGCTGCTACTGACTAATAAATGCATGTTATTCCCATCTGGACATAAGCATGATTTCTGAGGAGCAATTAAGCCACAAATATATATTTTTAACATTTTGAAATATTTTTATTGATGTCATTTGTTATTTTTTAATCACTTAAATTTCCCCTTAACTTATTTCTCCTCTTCCTTCCCAAAGAACCATTCTTTCACAAATATATATTTGTAAAGGAGAATTTTGGATTACTTTTACTCCTATGTTTTCCCATCCCTTCCCTGGGGTATATTTGAGCTCACATGACAAAAAGACAGACACTGGGAGACTGTTGTGAAAGAGACTTGGAAAAACAGGCCTGGAAATTGAAGCAAGTCAGTTACTTAGCTCCCTTGAATGCAAAATATTTACTGCAGTTTCCACACCTATGATTAGGTGTAGAGCTCAATGCCCTTCTATAATTAAAAATCAGGACAACTTACCATAGGAGTTAGAAATGGAAAAGGACAGATGAGGAAACTGAGGTCAGTGTCCAGTTATTAAGTAATGGAGACAGAGCTCAAAATCAAGTTCACTTACTGCAAACCCAATGGTACTTCCACTCTGCTGTGCTATTGCTTATTCTATGCCCACTCTAAAAAAAAATTTGGATTCCTTTCCTACCTGCAGCACATTTATTTATGCTGAGGACTGCTTCTAGGAGCTTTTTCCAAAGGTAACAATAAATAATCATTCTACTGTTTACTGAACAGAAATGATCTTCCTAATCTTCAGTGAAAGAAAAGACTAGATCACCTTTATATTATTCTTTAAAGTCTACAAAAGCAATTTTCTCACAAAAGGCCCTAGGATATAGTTAGTATCAGTATTACCAACCCTTCCCCCCATCTTAAAAGTGAGGAAACTTCTCAGAGATTAAGTGATTTGTATGAGGTCACTCAGCTAATGTCAGGGCTGAGATTAGAACTCAGGTCTATTTGATACCCACAATAAGCATTTTCCACTAAACCACACTGTGTTTCAGTGTTATATAGTAACATATGTAATTTTTAAAATATATATTTTTTTCCTTTAGATGAGTTAGAAAGCTAAAAATACAATTAAGTTTTTATTACTTCTACCTCTTAGTCAGATCCTGGTTAGGGAATAATGATAACTAACATTAATAAAGAGCATCAAGATTTGCAGCATTCCAAACAAAGAACAGGGAGAGATTGGGGTAACATCCACTCATAAAGTCAAGAAGACTGCATTTCAATTATTGTCTCTAACACAAGCTAAGTACGTGATTCTGAGCAAAATATATTTTGATATTATAAACATCAAAAAGAAGTTTCCTTGATGACTGGATTCCATTCATGGAGTTTTCAACACTTTTAGAAATAACCAGACTGAACTCACCAATATCTCTTGCATCCTATTAGATACTCAGAATAACTCTGTGAAATGGAAAATGAAAGACTTATTATTCCCATTTTCTTAATGAGGAATTTTCAGCTTACAGGGAAAGTAGTATGCCCAAGGTTACATAGTCATTTAACAGTAAAGCAAGGTTCAAACCCAGTCCTGATTCTAATTCAGTACTATTTGTTTTCATTGTACTATTCCTTAACAGGTAATATGGTCAAAGAACAAAAACAGTTCTCCAAGGAATTGAAAACTATTAAATATCATAATAAAGAATGCCCTGAGAAGTAAAAATCCAAAGAAAGTTTAGGTTCAACTTCACACCTCACAAACTGGCAAAGATGACAAAAGATGGAGAGTATTGGAGGGGTTGTAGAAAAATAGGGAACTAACTAATGTGAATTGGTTCAACCATTCTGGAAAATTATTTGGAGGAGCAGCTAGATGATGCAGTGGATAGACCAGTCAGGAGAACCTGAGTTCAAATTTGACCTCAGACAATTAACACTGCACTGCAAACTTGGGCAAGGAGATGAATGGTTAAAATTTAAATTTGAAAAACCACAATTCCATGAACACCAAATATTCATGATAGTACTCTTGTAGTGCCAAAGAACTAGAAGCAAAATAAATGCCCCCAGCTGGAAAAAAGCTAAATAAGTCATGGTATTTTAATATATGAATGAAATGAAATATTACTGTGGTATAAGAAAAAATAAAGATGATAAGACTTATGCAAACTGATACAAAGTAAAGTAAATAGAACAAGGAAAATAACATAGACAATGGCTATAACAATGGAAATTGAAACTTAAAACAGCAACAACAAAATAATTGAAACTGAAGCAATGACTTAAGTTTTGCCCTAAAGAAGTACTCTCCCCATCCCACCCTGCACACATATATCCCTATCTGCAGAGGTGAAGAACTCTGGGTATATAATTCTTTGAACTGTGTTACTTTTTTGATATGTTGACTATTTTTGTTTAACATTTCCCCCCTCTTTTTTGTTCTTTGTTTTAGAGGATGGCTTTCTGGTAAGTGTTAAGAGAGAAATACACTGGGAAGTATAATTGATGTAAAAACAAACAAAAAAATAAAACAATATTTATTTATTAAAAAAGATAAAAACTGAAGTTCAACATGTCTGTACAGATATTATATTGAAAGGATAGGGATGAAGTATTTGTCAAGCCTGGTAGTTATACTCCTCTAATCTCAGGTATTTCATCATGGTTTCTCCTTCACTTGGAAGATGAAAAATAGATTTGTAGTCATAGGATGTGGGTTGGAATACTGGCTCTATTCATTAATAGGGTAATCTTAGAGAAATCATTTTAATTTCCTTGAGCTGCCACTTTCTTATCTGTAAAATTAGGGGGGTTAACTACGTGTTTCCAAAAGTTTTTTTCTAGATCTAAATCAATGTTCATATGATAACAATTGTCCCGGCTCTCAGTACTATGATGATGGATATAGCAGAAATCAAAGACACAAGGGTAAGAGAGGAAGGGGTTACCATATAATGAGAGGTTAAAAAGCTCATGATTCAACCATCTGACAGCATGAAAAGTTAGAGCTCACTAAAATCAATAAAAAGTAAAGACTCCATCAACAAGCAGTCATTAAGCTCCTATGTGCCAAGTACTTTACTGTGCTGTGGAGATTCAAATTTAAAGAATAATAATAATAATAAAGCAATCTTTACTTATTATTACAGATCCCATTCTTTTTAAAATAGCTTTTTATTTTTCAAAATACATAAAGACAGTTTTCAACATTCTTCTCTGCAGAACCTTGTGTTCCAAATTATTTCCCTTCTCTCCCCACTTTCCCACTTTCCTAGATAGCAAGCAATCCAATATAGGTTAAACATGGTCAATTCTTCTAAACATATTTCCATATCTATCATTCTGTGCAGGAAAAAATCAAATCAAAAGGGAAAAAGAGAAAGAGAAAGAGAAAGAAAAAATAACAATAATAAAAAGGTGACAATACTGTGCTTTGATCAATATTCAATCTTCATAGTTCTCTCTCTGGAAGGGAATCACTTTTTCCATCCCAAGTCTATTGGAATTACCTTGAATCACCTCACTGTTGAAAAGAGCCAAGTCCATCACAGTTGATCATCTTGCTGTTGCTGTGTATAACGTTCTCTTGACTCTACTCACTTCATTTAGCATCAGTTCATATAAATCTTTCCAGGCTTTCCTGAAATCAGCCTTCTTCCTTCTTCCTTCCTTCCTTCCTTCCTTCCTTCCTTCCTTCCTTCCTTCCTTCCTTCCTTCCTTCCTTCCTTCCTTCCTTCCTTTCTTCCTTCCTTCCTTCCTTCCTTCCTTCCTTCCTTCCCTGAGGCAATTGGGGTTAAGTGACTTGGTCAGGGTCACATAGCCAGGAAATGTTAAGTGTCTGAGGTCTGATTTGAACTCGGGTCTTCAAGGCTGCTGCTCTATCCACTACAACAACTTGCTGCACCCCCCCCTGCTCATTTCTTATGGAACAATAATATTCCATTACATTTATATTCCATAACTTATTCAGTCATTCCCCAACTGATAGACATCCATCCACTCAATTTCCAATTCCTTACTACTAGAAAATGAGCAGCTACATAGATTTTTGTACATGTGGGTTATTTTCCCTTTTTTATGATCTCTTTGGGATACAGACCTAGTAGAGACATAATCAGGTCCCATTGTAATAAAAGAAACAGCATACATATATGCAACATATGTCTAATATGCATATATATATATATTCATATATGTATATATGCCAAGTAAACAAAAAGAGAATATAAGTCAGTCAAATATAAATTACTAAGGGAGAGAGGGTTGGAATCAAATGAAAATGAACTTCTTTCACCAAACTCCTTAATAATAACTTATAATTTTATCAAGCTTTCAACTCTTAAAAGTGTTTTTCTATCCGTTACTTCATTCAGTAATAATGACACACTGCATCTGTGTAAGAGTCCATTCTTTTAAATGTAATTTCTCAGCATGAAAGCAGCATGATTTGGTGGAGAAAGCACTAAACCTAGAGTTGAAAAGGCCAATGTTTAAAAGCTAGCTCTGCCACTTTTACTATGTTCTTTGGAAAGCTTGCTTTGCTTTTCTGGGTCTTACTTTCCTCATCTGTAAAATGGTGATAATAATATTTAAACTGCCTTCCTTACATAATTGTTGTGAATACCAAATAATGTATGCAAAACACTTCATAAATCTAATAATACTTCAAAAATATGAATAATAATCTCATTATGTTATTTATTAAAATATTATTATATGTAACAGCATCTTGTTAAGTAGGTCATGAGCTGATAAATATCATAGAGTTAATTGGACCAGAGAGATGGAGCAAGATGCAAGTTACCTACATTTCCAAGCTATAGGTTTTCTTTAAGGAAATACCCTTTAATTTTCTGTTTTGTTCTTCCAAGTCAAGGAGAAACTCAATATCATGTGTTTGTGTATAGGAGAGGTGTTTTTTGGTTACAAAAAAGGAATAAAACTTAGAGAAATTTATACAGCAGAGAGTAACCAGTGGTACTATCTGGAAATATCAGAAAGGTGACAATGATCCATAATTGATTGCTAATAGAAATTCACATTACCATCAATCTAAGATTGATTTGAAAAAAAAAAAAAAGGACAGGCCTTCTCTGATATAATCTATCCTTTGATGGTAGTACCAGAAGCTATAAGAGAAGATACTTTGCAATCTACAGTATATCAGTGCTATATTTAGTCTGTTCTAATATTATGCCCTTATTTTTTTTTTGTTTTGTTTTGTTTTGTTTTTTAATCGGAGACAGAAGCTGAAATTCAATAAAAGAAAATTACTTATCCATAGTCTCACAATGAGAAACTGGCTGAGACACCACAAAACCCAATAAATACTGGTAGGATCAGTATTTATTTTTCAAAGGATGTGAAGGCTTTCCCTTTTAGGAAGCAAGAAAGCTGTCTGTGGGATGTGGCTGGTCAGAAATAATAGGAGCACAAAAAGCCCAACCTCTGAAGAATTGTTATTACTAGAGTCTGTGAGAGTTTTCGTTGCCCTATAGATCTTAGGACAATTAGAGATAGTTCTGGATGCTTTAGGGGACCTTGGCCTTTTTAAGCTAAGGTCTTTAACAGGTCTCAGTTTGTGCAACCACCCATTCAGTGATTAAGACTAGGTAAGAATTAAGGCAAAGAGTAACCTCTTTTATCGAGTTAAAAAAATTTCAGAAAAAGTGAGACTGGAGATTTTGTACAGCCTACCCTCATTTAAGTTTGTATGTTGTGGTATCTCCTCCCCAGTATGATGGTCCTCATTGAGAATGAATACCTAACTGCCCTACACATCTTTTTGATTTAGCATTACTGCCCCATTTAATTAGAAGCAGGTTGTAAATATCACTTCAGTAAGTAAATCATTTTTTAATCCTTTATTATAAAGGAAAGTTACTTTTATTGCAATTTGTGGGTCTATGAGTGTTTTATCATTTTTCAACCTCAGGCCTGAGTCATTCTTCCCACAACAGTGAACTGCTTTATCTGAAAGTATTCAAGTAGAAGTTGGATGAGAAGTATGACTGAAATGTTGTAAGGGGAATTATTGCATGAAGTAAAGGTCCGATGAGATAATCTCTAAGGTCCTTTGGACTCCGCAATTCTAGGTGCTGTAACAGTTCTCTACTCTGAAATTCCTTCAAATGCTTCTGTTACTGTTCATCATGGACCTTCTCTGAAATCTTAACCGAATGCAAGGATACTTTTCACATAGAATATAGTTTTATTTACTTCCCCCCCCCCAACTAATAACACATTTCCTCTCCAGGGTTTGTAAAAATCTATGTACATATGCCTTTGGGGATCCATGCATAATTAAAAACAATTCAGCTGTACATGTCCTTGCTTACAAATCTATGTTCATTATTTTTTTAAATATACTTTGCAATTCACCAAAAATTCCAAGAGGTATTTGAATAGGGAAAATAATCTATAAAAGCACTGAAACTCTGAGATTTCCAGTAGGAGGCTTGATGAAGGATCTATCCCCCAGAGGTACATTTCCTGAAATGCTTTTTAATTTCTTCCACAAGTTTTCTCCAGATGAGTACAAGACTAAATAGTAGGCCTGTTCTCAAAAAAAAAAATGTCATTGGAATACATTTTTTTAAAAAAATGGTCCCAGGTTACCATAACAACCAAGGTTCCAACATCATGTTGACTAACTGCAAACTGATATGATCAGGAAGACCAGATCAGAGAACAAAAAAAAGTATCAGGTTGCTATGGTAACTGAAAATCCTGAAACTGGAAATTGTGTCGATAGAGAAGTTCGCCATGCCAGAGTGATTGTAAGTCATGGTTTCAGGCCAAATACCTTGGAGTTTGTTTATTGTTTTTTTCTCTCTTTTTTTCCTTATTATTCAATCACCAAAACATATATTTTGCTCAGTGTGGTAGCTCTGTAGTACCTCAAGGATTTCTCATTGTATGTAGAACAGGTCATAGAGTTCATCTGTCTGCACAGGACATGAAAATACTGTATGGGCAGAGGAAAGAATAATACCAGTCCTTTGGAGGTCAAGTTTATTTCTCATTAAGTGTGAAGGTCTCTCACCTGAATTCAGCTAAATTCTTTTCTCTCATACCAGACTTAGACACAGCACAGCCTGCCTTAATAAATAAGCCACCCATCTAGGGAAAGACACAACTGGGCATGGACAAGAATGCCAATCTTATTCAGTGTTCTGCCTGTGTGCTGCTTGCAGGGCAAAGAGATTGGCTGAGACCAAAAGTCTGGCAGATGTGGTCTGCTTATTGGCAAGGTAATATTAATGATAGCTGACATGTATATTGTCCTTGGCTGTTCTCAAAATGTAATGATCTCATTTGATCTTTATAACAGCTCAGAAGCAAGTTATGGAGAGATTATTATTACCATTTGACATTTGAGAAAACTGAGTCTCAGAGGACTTCATTGACTTTTCCAATGTAACACATCTGGTGAATTCCAGAATTGACCCTCCAATCTAAGTCTTTTTATTCTAACTTCTATATGTTTTCATCATTCTCCCACAGTAACTTCTCTTTAATTCTGAAGCAACTTTATCCAAATACGAATTCCTACTATTTGGGCAGCTTTGTAGCACAATGGAGAGAGCCCTGGGCCTGGAGTCAGCAAGACCTGAGTTCAGATTTGACCCCAAACCCTTACAAACTGTGTGCCCCTGGAAAAGTCACTTAATTGTTTGCCTCAATTTCCTTATCTGCAAAATGGAACTGGAGAAGGAAATGGCAAGCTACTCCATCATGTTTGTCCAAAAAAAAAAAATTTAAATGGGGTCACAGAGTCAGAAATGGCCAAAAATGACTGAACAAGATGTTCTAAGCACTGATATTTTCTTGAAAAGAATTAATAAGTTTTGAATGGAACATTTAACATTGATTTGAAAGTAATCATTACAGTTTTAAAAGAAACTGTCTGGAGGCAACTTCCTTTCTTACTTCTACTTCTAGGCTACAAATGCTAGAGTTCACATGATATTTAGAATATATAGCACAAAATGTTAGACCTGGAAGGGAAATTCAAACATGAAACAGAAATTATTCATTTCTGGAAGTGATGCAATAACAAAAGACAGATAATGATTGATCTGAAAGAGTCTAATCAAGTCAAGTCTTTCCATTTCTATGGGACTTCCACAGAATTTGTTCCCATGTATATATTTGTCCAGACAATAGATGATCTTACCTTACTTGAACATTAATCACATTACTATGTTATTACTACTATATTAGTGGTAGAAGTAGTAGTGTTACATATTTCTTTAAAGTCTATAAAATGTTCTGCTTATCTGTTACCTCGTCTGAGTTTCAAAAACAACTCTATTAGATAGATATTATTATTATTCCCATTTGCAGATGAGGAAACAAAATGACATATTAAATGACTTGTTCAGAGTCATACAGATTCTGATAGGTGACAGAGTAGAATGAATTGGATTCTGCAAAAGAGACCTGGAGTTGTCATGCCAGTTCTGGCATGAACTACCAACATCATTCTTGAGAGTAATTTGGAACTATGCCCATAATACAACTGTGCAAACTCCTTGACCCAGCAGTCCATTATTGAGTCTGTGACCCAAAGAAATCATAAAAGAGGGAAAACACCCACACGTGCAAAAATGTTTGTAGCAGCCCTTTTTGATGTAGCAAAGAACTGGAAAATAAATGGCTGAACAAGTTGTGGTATATGAAGATAATGGAATATTATTGTTCTATAAAACATGAACAAGCTGATTTTAGAAAGGCCTGGAACATGAACTGATGCTGAGTGAAACAAGCAGAACCAAGAAAATGTATACAGTAACAGCAAGAATGTGTGATGATCAACTATGAAAGAGTCAGTTCTCAGTGGTTCAGTGATCCAATCAAAGCAATCCCAATAGCCCAAAAAATGCTAACTGCATCCAGAAAAAGAACTAAAGAGACTAAATATAAATCAGCACATGCTATGTTCACTTCTTTTTTCTGCTTTTTCTCTCTCCCATGGATTTTCCCTTTTGCTCTGATTTTTTTCTCTCCCAATATGATTCATAAGTATTAAAAACAAAACAAAAAAAAATTACCAGAAGAAAAAGAGAGAAATAATGTTTGGAATGAGGAAAATATTCACTAATTCAAAAGATATCCAGTCAATTAATCTGGAACCCTATTTATCCTGTATATAGCTTGATTGGATGTATTTATTTGCATATTGTGTCCCCTATTAGATTATAAACTCCTTGAAGATAGGGACTGTCTTTTGCCTCTGTTTGTAATCCCACTGTTTAGCATAGTACCTGGCATAGAGTACGTGCTAGATGTATATTGATTAATTAACTGGATATCTTTTGAATTAATGAATGCCCAGTCATTAAAGGCTAATGATCATCTGTCAAGGTCATAGAAAGAAATCCAGTTCAGATATTAATCTGTATTAAATTACTTCTGAAGTTCCTTCCTATTCACATTACATTTTTAGGCCTTCAGAATATAGAGTGGTAAACTGAGAAAGGATTACAGAGAGAATGTAGATTAGAAAACTGAGACACTAAGTCACTGGTTCAAAAGTACATTATTATCATCTTACTTGGAAATAGATTTTTAAAAATATGTAGTCTATTGAGAATCATTGGGGAATGTTTCAGCAGGAATTCTAAAACAAGGGCTCCCAATAGTAAGAAAAAAAGTAAAAGAAAAACTTTTAACCTAAGTCATGCTTCTAGCATATCAGTACATCTGGGGAAAACAGGGTATCTGTAGGAATTCCAACTCATAACCTCCAGGGAGAAGTATATTCATTTATAATAGAAAAAATAAAGGACAGAGCTCCAGAGACAACTCAGTGATGTGATTAATGGAACATAGTAAAATTAAAAATATTAGCCTTAGGTCTGCTCATAGCGAAACAATGTTGGATGAGTGACAGATAGCTAGAAAAGCCTTCACCATCTATAATCCAAAAAAGAAAAGTTTTATTATCTGCTAAAATATTCAAACCTAAAACATTATCATGACTTTTCATTCAACTATGTCTATAGTAGGATTTTTTTTCCTTACATAGCTTCCATTTACAGCACAGAGATTATTAGAAGTAACAAGGACTTTAGAACCAAAGGACACTTAGAGAAAAAAGCCACGTCTGGAATGGGTCTTTAAAAGATAGAACAGGAAAGAGTCTTAGAACTCTTAGAATGAGAAAGAGATTGCAACATGAAATAGTGAAAATCAGATTTAGAAGGAAAGGAAATAATCTAGCATTACTCAAGTTGCTTTTTGGTCTCAGGAAACCTTTACCCTTAAAAAATGTTGAAAGTGTCAAAAGTTTTTGTTTGCATAGGCCTATCTGTCAATGTTTACTTTAGAAGAAATTAAAAGGATTTTAAAAATATTTGGTTCATTTAAAATAACAAAAATGAAGCCCTAATCCATGTTAACATACATATTTCATGAAAAGTATTTTCCAAAACAAAAAAAGTGAGAGGAGTTTTACATATTTTTTGTTCTTTGTTTTACATATTTTTGCAAATCTCTTTAAAGTCTGACTTATAAGACAGCTGGCTTCCCACATCTACTTCTGTATTCAGTCTGTTATGATATATTTTTTGGTTGAAGTATATGAAAGAAATCCAGCCTTGCAGAGATAAGGGAAAAAAAGAAATGTTTTAATAGGTAAATATTGTGTTGTTATTATTATAAAAATTATTTTGCTCTCAAGAATACTCCAAATAAGTCTCAAATACTTTGAGAACCACCAATCTAGTTCACCCTCCTCATTTTATAGATGAGGAAACTGAAGCCCATTCAAGTATCTATTATAAAATATTTCAGAAATACATAACATCAGGGAGGTGGTGCTATGACATGCAAATGAATTGAATTTAATGATGGAGGGCTGTGCAAAGTAACCAGCCTCACTTTCTTCTCCAAAACCAATTGGGTCCAGTGATCAAATATAGATCAAGATGACTGGAGATGGCCCTGGATGCAGTGGGAACCCTTGGGCTTTCTAAGCTAAATAATGCCTTTAATATGTTTGAGACAATACCCAATCAGTAATCAAAAATGCTGCAGAAATAAGACAAAGAATGGCCTCTTTTACTTACTTACTTAAAAGAAAAAGAAAAAAAAAACAATCTGGGAGAGGAAGAGTCTTAGGATTTCTGACTCAAACAGAAACAATTGTTCTTTACACTCACTAGCCATTCCCAATGCTTAGCATAGTGTGTTTAATAAATGCTTGTTGACTTGATTGATTTGAGAAATATATTATGTAATATGCCAATGAGTGTCATGAAACATTTGAGAACATAAATGAATAAGTGAAAGAATGAAAAGCATTTATTAAACCTGGTGTATCAAAGACTATGCTGAGTGCTGTGAATTTGAGGGAAAAAAGTAAAGACAGTCCCTAAACTCTAGGAACTTATATTCTAATAATAATGGTTAGCATTTATATAGTGCTTTATGGTTTGCAAAACACTTTACATATTATCTTATTTGATCCTCATAGCAACTCTTGGAGGTCAGTGTGACTATCATCCACCCTGGAAACTGAAGCACAGAGAAGTTAAGTCAATTGATTAAGAACAGACATCTTATAAGTGTCTGAGGCATGATTTAACTTGAAAAATTGTTGGGATGGATGAGTAGGGCCATCAAAGAATATATCAACATATGACATACTATTTTTTGAAGCAATGGCAATATTAATTTGATTATTGTTTCAAAATTAAAAGTGGGGACTGAAGAGAAAAAAAATAGTTGGTATAAGATTATGAGGGATTAAAGCAAAGCATGAGGATCAGATGGCTTGATACAATGGGTAAATGTGAAAGTGCCAGACACATTAGAGTTAATTTCTCTAGGACATGATCTCTAGTCTGTACAACAAGGCAGTTGGTGAGAAAGATGGTTGTCAAGAAAGTGAAAATTCTCATCAGGACTGATTTAGCAACCAAGAGAGGCTTCCTCAATTCCTCAATTCAATACCTTCGATGGAATTAATATTTTCATACAGGGTGTACTCTTAGAAGAAGTTCCTAGGTAGCAGATTACTTACTGCCAGCTATATTTTTCCTAATTATCTTGAGAAAGAAGCTGACAGAGCCAGCTGGTGGGATGGATGACAATCTTGTCACTGTCAAGTGATCAATGGACAGGTGCACTGTAGAAATTGAAAACCTGGGTCTGAACCAAATCATACCTTTGATAATAGGACTATTGCCCCTAATGGGCAGTCGAATAGGGACAATTGTGAAAAAATGAACATAGTAAAAAACTTATTTAAATCAATTTGTTAAAAATCTAATAATGGGATACCACAGCAAGAATCATATATTCCTACCCCTCTGATTATCTTTCTTTTCATAATAGGAATTAAAATTTCTGTTAGATTTTACCATCCACTGGAATTTTGCACTCTATCCCTGAAACCACCCCTTCATAGATGTTCCCTCTTATAGGTGAGCTTTCTTCTTACTTTAACTGGATCCAGCTTCCATTTCACATCTTAGTTATTATTTCAAAATCCCCTTTCTTCCTCTTTTGGCTCCCTTTTTCCATTCTATCTTCTTTGATAGGAGATAAGCTATTTGATAGCATAGGTTATCTTTATTTCTTTTATTTCCATCCCCAATAATTGGTATTTAGTGCCTGACACCTAGTAAATGCTTAATAAATGTTCTACCTATCCATTTCTTTGTTTCTGTCTTGGTCTCTGTCTCTCTTCCTTCCCATCCCTTATAAAAGTCCTGTCATATAGGTTGCATAGGGTTTATTATCTCTATTTTATAAGTAAACAAACAAAAAAACAAAAAAAAAAAACAACAACCATACAGTATGGCAAAATGTTGCATAATATCTGCTTGAAAGGAGAAGCAGTAAACAGTTAAAAAACCTGGATTCTAATCCTAATTCATATATGAACTAGCCGTATTTCCTAGGAAATTATTTCCTCTCTCTAGATAACAATATTTTCACTCCTCCAGGGAAGAGGTTTGACTAAGTAATTTCCAAGGCCATTAGAGTTCCATATGTGTGGCTTGGAGCATTCATAGTTTACTAAACTTACAAGATGGTAGGCTAGAAGGCATCTGTTAAGTGAAGTAGATCATATATAGTTCAACTTGAAACTTCTGTCCCAACTGGCATGATTTTATCACCTTGTAGCTTTCCTTTTCTTAGAAAATGTTCTGGTCTCTCAATGTGACTGTAATAGTCTATAAATAGTTTGATGAGGGCAGAATATAGTGAGGCTATTATTTCTCTTACTTTATACATTATATATGTAGATATATGTATGTATGTGTATATATATATATACATATATATGTATATATACATATATATGTATATGTATATATTATTATTATTAATGAATCCTATGATCTTATCGCTATTTTGTATTCCTTTTGTGGTTAGGAATAGTCAAGGCCCAGAGGGAAGGCAATGTAGAAACACTTAGATCTAAATTAATGATGGAAATAGCTCATTGTGAATTATATGTTGCATATAAAATGGAAAGTTAACAATTATAAATTAATCTAATTCCATATAGAAAGCCAAAATATACAACCCTTATAAAAATCTGAATGAAGCCTGCTATGAAAAGATATTCTGTGCATCTACAATTCTATGATTCAGATACAGAAGGAATTATTGTCCCTATTTTATCTGAGGTTGACAGAAGTTAAGTTACTTACCCAGGACACACAGCTAGCTAGTGACAGAACCAGGTCAAGCATCCAAGTCTTTTGACTTCTTGTTAAATCTTCTTTTCATTATACTACATACACATGTCTCCTCCATGATAGAATCAAGATAATTTTAGAGCTAGAAAGAACCTTAGGCATCATCTAATGCAAATCCTTCATTTTACAACTCCATGAAGACTGATAAACCAGATAATTGAGACCCAAAAGTGAATTCATCTGGCCCAATTCATACAACTTTGTTATCCTCATGGACTAAATTGACTAGAAAATTGGCAAATCTCCACTTGTTCCTGTATTTTATAGAAGCCATTGGGAGTTGCAGCTTGCAATTAATCCCAGAAAATCCTGAGAGAAAAGATGTGAAAGCAAACTATCTCATATATATAGCCTTCTTCTGAGCACAACATTCCTATAAAATGAAAGAACCTTCACAAATGGAACCCTAACTTAGCATTGAAGTCTGATCAAACTTAGTAACTGGGTTTGTCGGTAGTCAAGGGAAAGATGCTTTTGCTGACTCATCAGCAGCATCATTTAGGGGAACTAAAAAAGAAAAGTACCAGAATTATAAAAGTATTTTGGAAACCAAATGAAATGAAAAAGATAAAATCATTAAAGATTGACATTAATGAAAGTAAAGGGTTCAAGGGTTTGGTTTCAATAAGAAACAGTCATCCTTTAAATACCAGTTTATTAGGCTGAAGTCTTATTCATGGCCAACTCAGAGGGGATAAATAGATAAAGGAAGGGATGAAGATGAAGAAGAAATTGGCATAAAGATACTTATCATTCTACAATTTGGTTCATCCATTGTATGAAGCCATTCCTCATGTTTGCAGAGAACTTTGCTATTTGCAAAATGCTTTCATTGATATGAGAGTGTTTGATCCCCCAAAAGCCTCAGACGAGTAAGAAGAATTAGGGGAAAGTAAATGGACCATGATTTCATTTGTTCAGGGAATTCTTACAAAAGGAAATTCTTCTCCCAATGAAGGTGTCCACTTTCTCTGCACTTGGTAATCCTAGAGAGTTGCCTTGTTCAAGATGTCAAATACTCAGCTGTAGTCCATGACCCTCCTAGATGTTGTCTAAATCAAATTAAAATATAACTGGGAAATATTTACAAAATAAAAAAACAATAAAGCATAGACAGTGTTAACATGTGATTTTCTAAGTCAATGTGTGGCCTGTAGGAATCCTTCTGGATGGTTTAGTGACTCCCACCAACTCTCTCTTCTATTTCAGTTTAATACTACTAGGCTAGAACACTTCAAGGTTAAGTGATTTGCTCAGATCTTGAACTCAGATCCAAGATTAGGTCTTAATCTCATACATTACACTGTCTTTCAAGGTAAGAAGGTAGAATTGTCACCACCATACAAATGAGAAAAACAAGTTTCAGAGAGTTGAATTATTTGTTTAAGACCATTTAGTTACAAACTGGAGCATTATCCCATACTACTCTTATGTTCTATCTGACACTTCCTTCCCTGGAATATCCATTAGACTCAAAGAATCATAGATACAGACATTGAAGAAATCTTAGAAGTCATCTAGAGGCATCATGGGATAGTATAGAATAGTAAAATAGCTGTAAAATGAAGATGTTGGACCATATAATCTCCAAGGTCTCCTTCAGTTGTAAATTTACTAAGCTCAGTCCTCTCATAGCTATTATTAAGTGTCAGGGCTGGGATCCCAAATCTAGCAGCCCTTCTACTGTATTCTGTTGACCTGGGTTCCCCAACTTTGTTCCTTCTGTTCTTTCTGCCTGGAGTGCCCTCTTTGACCTTCATCTCACTGAAATTCTAACACAATTCAAATGCTGCCTTTTACATAAAACTTTTCTTTATTGCCTTAGTCAATATGACCTTCCACCTTGAATTTCACAAAACAACAATAGATCAAATCCCCAAAGCATTTTAAGGTTTATTATGCATTTTTCTCACAACATTCCCATGATGCAGATGGAAGCTCAGTGATTTGTCCCAGATCATAAAGATAACATCAAAGCTGGAATTTAATTATGAGTCTTCTCACTTCAATACCAGAGCACTTAAGACTTCATTGCATTCACAGAAAACTTCGTAGTCTTTCTATTGCACTTAAAAAACCCTGTAATTTCTCTGGTGTAAAGACCTTCCTAATGAGGAAAGTCTCCAAATCAAGATTAGTCTCTGCTCTGCCATTTCTAATCTGAGAGCACTGCTAAAGGCACTGAGGAGCACAGAGAGGATGAGTGAATTGCCAGTCTCATATAGGCAGTATGTATCACGAGTAGGATACCAATCCAAGTTCTTTCTGTCACTGAAGCTGCCTCTCTATCCACTGTACCATATATGTAGTCTGTGAACTCATATTATTATATATCTTAATTGTTTTTGTATGTACCTCATACCAGTAATTCTTTAATGCTTCAAGGATTGCTTGACCTGTGAATTCTGAATTTCTGTAGGCTAAGCACAGTAAGTCTAGGATTAAGATGATAGACTCATCCTTGGGAGTGAGAGGGACCACTGGACTGCCTAAAAAGGACAAACTGACCCAAGCTGGAAAAAAGAGAGTAGATTAAAGTTCTGATGATGGTCAGGAAAGAGATTATTTCATGAGTGGTAAATATACTTCCAACTTGGGAAAGATAGAGAGACCAAGTCTCAAAAAATGGCAATAACAAGAAATTTAAAATAATAATAAACTGCTGTGAGACACATAGGTCCTTTTATGAACAATACTTAGATCTTTTCCAGAGTTTAGAATCTATTGGCACAGACTTCCAAAACTTCAAATCCCTTTCACACCAGAATGAGTTCTGCATTTGATGCTCATAATAAACCTGTAAGCAAAATACTAAAGATATCATCAAGCCCTTTTTATATGTGTGCTACCTGAGGCTCAGAGAGGTTATTACCACTATCAAACAGTTAACATCTGAGGATAGAATTTGAGTCCATCTCTCTTCCAATACCAAGTTCAACACTCATCACTATCAAATTGGAGAAATAGTTTCTTCAAACTGCAAACTTTTCCTTTTTTTTATGCTATCTTAAAAAAATAGATTTGAGATTCAACAAGAGTTTGGCATTTAACATGTGATTCTACTTGCCCTTTTCACTCCATAACACTCTTATCTACTTCAACTATATTCCATGCCTGTCACAGTGCTCTATATAGTAAGTGTTGTTATTGTTCTGCTGTCATTTCTAATTCTGTCTGATTATTCTTGACTTCCTTTGGAGTTTTCTTGGCAAAAATACTGGAGTGGTTTGCCAGCTCATCATTTAAAGATGAAGAAACTGAGGCAAAGAGATTTAAGTGACTTGGCTGGGGTTACACAGCAAGGAAGTATCTGAGGTTGGATTTGAATTTAGGAAGATGATTATTTCTGATATAAGCCTTAAACTCTAGCCACAATGCCACCTAACTGCCCTGAATATAGTAGACACTTATTACATACATATTTGCTAATTTGATTTGAACTGAACTAAATTGAATCGCACAAGAGTCAAACAATGAATTAGTAAGCCAGAATTACATCTCCTGCATCCTAAAACACCATTCTACACTCTGGACCATATACCTGCCATCATACACAGTGAGTTACTTGACAAAAAATCAAGCCATAGCAAATTGAACAAAGGAAATACCCTTTTCCAAGAATGTGGAATTCCTCCTAGCTAATGAGATATAAAATTTGGAGAAAAGTAAAACTCCTCCCTTTTTAGGCCACCCCTCTTCATTATGTCTTTTCTGATAATAATGTAACTAGATCAAAGAATAGATGAGCTTTCAATAGTATGCACAGGGGATAAAAGCAAAATACAAACTATTCATGGAGAAAGTTTAAAAATAAAGGAAAGAAGGGAGATGCAAGGATACATAAGAGAATCTGAAATATTAGATACAGGGACAGATCTAAGAGCACATACAGAATAGACCCAAAGGGTTATGTAGAAGAGAATGAGGAATATAACATGTCTTTTTCAAGTAAGCAGATTAGGAGAGGTCAAAGAAGTGGAAGTAAAGAAGAATTCTGACAAGTAGGGAGGAAATGTATGGGCAGGAAAACAGAGCCCTCAACAAGAAATTTTGTTGTCATTTTATTTTGTTTTAATTGGCAAGAAAGGTCAACCTTATTCAAGGAAAAGGTTTTAATGTTAACCAAGAAAGGTGACTATTGTAGTTCAGAGTGGGGGGGAAATATCCCATGTTATAAGCCAAATGGCTATAGGAAGGGTAAGGAAACAAAAGCAAAAAAAAATGAGAAATTATCACTTTAAAAAAACATTAGAGAACTGCCAAAAGCAATTTTGGTCCTCTTGATGAACCAAGGCAACATGAGGATCAAGGCCATAGGTAATGCCATCAAGACCAAAATTTTGGTCAGTTGAGATAGAGGAACATTCTCTTCCAGCCCCTATTCTTCTTTTTCCTTATCTTTCATTACCTGACTTACCTTACCTACTTAATGAGAACCTGGGTATTTAATTTGTGGCTTCTTGGGTCAAATGCCAAAGAGCATTGACATTTGTAGGTAATATCCTGGGATAAAGTGATACCTCATCTGTGAATTTTAAACTATCTAGCTAAGTAATATATAATTTTAAAAAGCAACAATTACTTAGTATACAAAAATCCTAAAAATTTCAATTCTTCATGTTTATATGGAAGGGAATCTAGATTCTTAAAAACTATGTTGAAAAAAACACATTTTGGCAGATATCACAAAGCTGTAAGTTGTTAAAAACTGTCTGGCTAACAGATTGTACTTGTTTAAGGTTCAGACTAGCTAACTACAGAGACACTCATCATCAGAAGGTGATTGATGCTTTGCCCATTTAAAAAAAATGCAAAATAGTCCTTGATGTCATGTTATTCTCCACCCAATATGCTTGCATACACACACACACACACACACACATACACACACACACACATATGTGCGCACCCCTTTCATTTCTATAGTGAAAATGATGGAGTGGGTACATATGGCAATAGGACATGTTAGGCATTTAGAATTTATATATAGGTGGCATCTAGGTGGCGCAGTAGATAGAGCACCAGCCCTGAAGTCAGGAGGACCTGAGTTCAAATCTGATCTTAGACACTTAACACTTCCTAGCAGTGTGACCCTTGCAAGTCATTTAACCCCAAATGCCTGGGGGGAGGGAGAAGAATTTTTGTACATATTATATTCCCCACTAGAATGTAATCTGTTTGATGTTAGGGGCAATTTATCTTCATAAATTCATTACCTCGTATAAAGACTTACATATAATAAATGATTAAAAATATTTTATTTGCTACTGAAGTAAGAATAGTATCCTTTTTAAAATCATAAGCAAATTAGAGAAGTATGGAATATTTTTGTTGTCAGATTTATGGAAAAGAAAATTTGAGACCTAACATGTGGTAGAAGGAATCATAAGAAGTAAAATGGATAAATCTGATTACATTAAATTTAAAAGGTTTTCAATAAACAAAACCAATGCAGAAAAAATTGGAAAGAAAACAAGAAACTAGAGGAAAATTTTTATATCAAGTTTCTCTGATAAAGGCCTCATTTTTCAAATAATATAGGAACCAAGTCAAATTTATAGAAATAATCCATTCTTTAGTTGGTAAATTGGTCAAGGGATATGAACAAGCAGTTTTCAGAAGAAAAAAATCAAAAGTATCTATAGTATATAAAAATGCTCTAAATCATTATTGATTAGAGAAATATAAATTAAAAATAATTCACCTGTTGACTCAACATGGTAGAAAAGAAAAATGACAAATGCTGGAGAGGATATGAAAAAAAAAAATTAGGACACTGATTTACTGCTGATGGATTTATGAAGTGGTTCAACCATTTTGGGCAGTTAGGTAGCATAATGGATGGAATTCCAAGCCTGAAGTCAGGAAGATTCACTTTCCTGAGTTCAAATCTCTCCTCAGACATTTCCTAGCCATATGACCCTGGATAAGTCACTTGACTGTTTGCCTATATCTATAAAATAAGCTGAAGAAAGAACGACAAGTCACTATAGAATCTTTGCTGATTAAACTCCAAATAGGATCACACAAAGAATATGATGTAATTGAATCATGTGCAATGACAAATAACTATGTCAAAAGGGCTATAAAACCATACATATTCTTTGACTTAGCAACATTACTATTACTTTATCCTGTAATGTCCAGGGTAGCTTTCTGGAGATCTCCAGACAGGTCTTAGTCTCAGTAGGATAGTCACCATAAGGATGGTTAGGAATAGAGTTTAAAATCTTTATTGTCTCCTTCACAGTCTGTTCATTCTGACTGACTGATTCTATCCCCAGTCTTGATCTTAATGGAGACTTCAGGAGGCAAGAGAGCCACTAGGAGGATGGTCAAAAATGAAATGTCTCTATTTCTAGTCCTCTCAGCCCTTAAATACCCTATTACAATTACATCATTACAGCATACTGAGTACGTGTGAACTAGCGAACCATTACATCAATATGCTAAGTACTAAGTATGTAAACTAGAGAATCATCAGAAATTGAGGCACAGAGAAGTTAATATACTCCCTCTCTAAACTAAGGTATTCATTCTGAATATATTATACTCATGTTGCAATTATGTTTCCCTGTAGTCTCTTCTATTAGAATGTAAGACCCTTTAGCTCAGGGTTTTATTCACATGTGTCTTTGCATCTTCATGTCTCAGTATGGCTTACTGCCTAACGACATAAAAATTAAGTCACAGAAGTGAGATTTGAACTCTGGTACTCTGATACAGTGCCCTATCAGCAAATTTATTTATTGATATTCTAAATGTGAGACTTCTAACTAAGGGGAAGAAAATTATTAACGACTTTGTTGTAAGAAAACAATCAAATCTGCATTGACTGCAGGTAAAAACAGAAAGAGTTAAAAAGTTGCAACCAAAATGTTCCATGTTGACTCTTGATACTTTCTTATTGTAATACAAATGTGAGTCTTGGTGACCCAGGGTTTTCCAAATAATTTTCTGCATTTGATAATATCTTTACATCTACATAATTAACAAAAATGTGTGAAGAATGTCATAGCCTACTTTATTACAGCTTTTTTTTTAAAAGAATTCGACTCAGTAGAGCACAAAGCTACCTTAAAGGCTCTCTTCTTATAATTATTTGAAGGACTATTATGTAAAATTGAGATGAGAATTAATTGCTTGTATACATCTATTAACATAAGAAAAGATTCCATGATTAATTCTACTTCAGATGTAATCCTAATTTTAAAAATATCCTCTGATTGTTAACATTAAGAAATTGATAAAACAAGGAGACATATCTCACCAAAAAGTATTTGTACTTTAGTAACATGGATAATGTCATGGATACAAGATCCTTATGGAAGAAGAATTATTTTGAAGAAGGATCATTGAATAAAAGGTGAGTCACTCCAACTGCCAGTGTTTGTGGATAAAGATTGGAGGATTTCATCAAACCAAATAACATAAAGCTTCCTTAAATGATATCCATGATTACTCAAAATAAGTCAGAAAACTACGCCATACGACAAATACTAAGAGCATGACTAAGTACAGACTAAGTAACATGCAGTTACAGGGCTGGTCTATCTGGTACATGTACTGGAAATGGAAAATGACTCAGGTCCAAAACTGAATAGATGGAAGCGAATGTACAGCATTTGTTTTTTAAAATGACAAGCTGAATATGACAAAAAAGAAAAACGTTGCATGTTGGAGGGAATGTGGACAAATAATGCACTATTGGTGAAGTTATAAACTGATTCAACCATTCTGGAAAGCAATTTGCAACTATGCCCAAAGAAATATAAACTGTGTGTAACCTTTGATCTAGCAACATATCTATTAATTTATGACCCAAAAATATCCAAAAAAAAGAAAGGATCTATTTTTGCAAAAATAGTTATAAAAACTTTTTTTGTAGTGGCTAAGAATTAGAAATAAAAGGAATCAATTAGCAAATTACTAAACAAGCCTTACTATGTGATTGTAATGGAGTATTATTGTGCTATAAAAATGAGAAGCATGATGATTTCTGAAAAACCTGAAAAGACTTATAAGAACTGATGTTGAGTGAAGTGAATAGAACCCAGGACAACACAATAGAAGCCATATTATTTGATGAAGAACTCTGAATGACTTAGCTATTCTCAGCAACACAATGATCCAAGACAATCCCAAAGGATGAATGATCAAGTATCCTCTCTACCTTCAGAGAAAGAACTGGTATTGTTTGATTACAGATTTAAGCATGATATTTTTCATTTACTTTCTTTCATTGTTTTTTTTTCCTTTTGTTCAAGTCTTCTTGTACAAAATGACTAACATGGAAATGTTTCACATAATTGCATATGTAAAACCTTTATCTGATTACGTACCATCTTAAAGAGGGCAAAAGGGAGGAAAGAAGGGAAGTATAAAATCTGGAACTCAAAACTTTAAATAAAAATGTTAAAAAAATGAAAAATAAAGTAGCATAGCTGTGAATCTTTTAATATGACTCTAATATCAATCAAAAGTTGTAAGTGACCAGAAGTAGAGTGGAGAAACACACATTTCCAATAATAACTTGCATGTAAGAAGTGGCAAAAGGGATAGGCAACTATATGAGGATGTGAGATTTTATCATCATGGGAAATTCCTGGGTTAGGGAGCTCCTTCTGCCTAAAAATATGGAAAGCTAAGTGACTTACACAGAGTCACTCATCTAGTAAGAGTCAGAGGTAATCTTTTTGACTCTAAGCCCAAAACTGTCTCTACTATGCTATGCTTCATAAAAATGTCATCAAAATAATATGTAGTCAGAAAGGAGGCCATTTAGCAAGTATGGAAGATAATAAGTGGACATCCTAAGGATTTTGTTGGTACCTAAAAATTAAATTATAGATATATACATACACGTACACATACATACATATATAGGTATATATAACATATGTATGTATATATGTAATGTATAGTTTTATCTTTATTTATCTATCTATCTACTAATGCACATGTTTTCTACAGATACTGATAAGGGTCTTTCAAGTAAAAAGACATAAATGAGTTGTAATATGAACTGAAAGAGGGAAATATATCTATATTGATGAGATGATAAAGTCCCCAAAATATTAGAGTATAAAATTCTTTAAGATACTTAAATTTTTACCAAGAATATCAAGAAATATGTATTTAGTGTCTGCTTTCTTCAGAGCCTATGCTAGGTGGTGGGACAGGTATAATATTGCAGCAAGTGAGAGTCCTTTTCCCCGCAAATATTATACATAAATTGGTAAGACACAAAATAATGCCGATGAATACCATGAGACCCTTACGAATGAACATCACTGATTATTATTGTACATGTTATATGTCCTATCTTCATTACTATTTTGTGATCCTGTGTCACTTGTACTGAAGACCAGGCATATTCTCCTTAGCCTAATAGCATGTCTCTAAGTAAGACACAAAAAACTACAGGGTTGGTGAGCCTAGGGAAAGATGCATTATAGTGTTCCAAAGTAAAAAGAACTACAACTGGTCAAAGGAACCTATAATTTGAATTTGCAAGAGACCTTAGCAATTAAATCCAATCCATTTGTTCTGAAGATGAAGAACCTGAAGTTTCAGAGATGATTTATCTAAGATCACACTGATAATAATTTGTAGGAGATGTAAGGAGTGTTCAGGAAGCCTAACATCTTTGGTATGAACCCTTTTCAAGGCTTCTCATCCACCTTCTGTGTCCAACTTTTCCCTTCAATTCTCATCTGTGATTCCATGTGTTTACATCCTAGTAAAATCATCTCAGGCAGATAGGCTAAATGTGGTTGAGGGTAACCAAGAGACTTCAAACCCTTCAGTGAGTTAGAGGAATGTCTACCCCAAGGATGTGAAGGCATTCCCTTGGTAGAATAAGTGGATGAGATCAATTTGTTCCAATAGTCACAAAGGTAGCGAGCGCTGTTACCTAAATAGTGAAGACAGGAGATGATAGGATGGAAAAATAATTATTGAAATGCATAATATAAACAGAAATTGTGTTTCCACATCCCTGAAAACTGGAATGAGAAAGAGCCCTTGAAAGCCTGAGTAAGGTAAGTTTATTGGATTGAATTTAGACCCAATAAAAGGAAATCCTACTCCACACAGCAGGGAGTAAACTTATGGAACCTGTTATCCCAAGAGCGAACATTTAAATAGATACCAAACTTGTTTAGATAAATTCTGAGAAGACAGAGCTGTAAAAAGGGTACAATCCTTTGAGTTTTTTGTGGATTGCAGCCATATAAGAGAAGACAGTTTGGATTCGAATAACAGGTTCATAAAATCAAGACAGTGTTGTGCTTTGAAATTTAGCCAGATACAGATGAACATGTGTGCTTTTTTCTTTTTCTTACAGCTGAAATATTACTAAACAAGAAGAATTGTATGGAGGATGGGACAGTTACAGGAGCAGTGGATAGAATGATGGATTTAAGAGTCCAGGATACCTGAGTTTGAATTTTACCTCAGACATTTACTAGCTTTGTGACTCTGGGCAAATCACTTTAACACTCAGTCTCAGTTTCCCTATCTGCAAAATGGTGATAATATAGCACTTAGCTCTCTAGGCTATTGCAAAGATCAACAGAAAATATATACTTAAAGTGTTTGGCAAACCTTAAAGTGCTATATAATTGCTAGTAATTATTGCTATTATTATTATTAATTACAATACAGTAATTGAATAAATCATGAGTGACTGTTAGAAGAAAAAGATATGACTCTCCATTTTTCTATTTACTAATTGAGAGATCTTGAGCATATCACTTCTAATTCCTCATTTACAAAATAGGAATCATAATATCTGTGCTACCTACCTCACAGATTTGTAATGAAGAACATGCTTTGTAAATATCAAATTACAAGAGAAATGTCAGTTATTAATTTTTAATAAAGTTCACTTAGTATTCAAAATATTATGACATCCTAATAGTAATTTCATATGAAAGTTAATCTAATTTGTTTTTATTTTATAATATACACCTAGATCTCTTGTTAATTTACATTTGAGATCCTTCTCTAGCCTCTTAGCTCTAGAGCTAATGAGGTGGCATAGTAGCTAGAGCACAAGAACTGAAGTCTGAAATCAAATCTAGGCTCAAGACATTTGTTGTGTGATCTTGGCCAAGTCACTCTTCAACTGAGGGAGTGGGTATAATAATAATAATATGTTCCTTGTTGACTTGCAGTGAGGATTAAATGAGAATATTTCTAAAGCCCTTAGCATGTGTCTGATACATAGCAGGCACTATATAAATCCTTATTTCTCTATCCAGAAACTCCCTGATATGAAATCATAGGCACTTTAGACTTCTAAGGGGATTTCCAGATTATTTAATCCAGCCTCCTCATTGAGACCTGAAAAAATAAAGTCATTTGTCCAAAGTCAAACAGATAGATAGATTTCAATGCCCCAAATCCTCAAGCAATATTAGCTTTAGACATAGCTGGTCAAAATTGTCTTAGGATCATAGATAGTATTTCAATTTAACAAGAACTTACTAGTGCCTATTATGTTCTAGATACTGGGAATACAAAGACAGAAAATGAAATTGCTCTTGTCTCTAAGGAATTTACATTTTACTGAAGAAAAATACAGACACATTTGAAACAAACTATGTACCAATAAACTTAAGGTATTTTCCTAGAACCTTCTTAGCCTCCTACCTCATTCTCTGGTCTTTACCATGGCTCAACTTCTTGCTTATCCTAGAAGATACCTTCCCCCTCAGTATTCTCTCCTCCCATTGGTGAGTTCTACTCTTTTTTCATGCAGGTACCTCCACCAATCTTTCTTTCAACTCCTCTTTTATATGTTGTTTTCCCCCATAATAATGCAGATTCCTTGAAGGAAGGGTCTCCAGCTTTTATGTTTGTTTGTTTGCTTTTATATTCCCACAATGTAAGTCTTAATAAATGCTTGTGCACTTATCTTGATTTTTTGGGGATAATAACAACTGAGAGAAACAAGAAGAACTTTATGGAGAATATGGCATTAAAACTCAGCCTTGAAGGACATTTCTAAGAGATAAACAGTAAATATCCAAGGATCCCAAGGATGGGATCCATAAAAAGACATGGAAGCAGAGGATGGAATGTTACATATGGGGAACAAGTAGACTAAAAAGGCCTTATAAAAGATTATCTGATCCATTCCCCCAACATTATGCAGATAAAGTATTGGTATCTACATTTTAAAATGGAGCAACTAAGGCCCAGAGAGTGGAAGCCAATGAGTGATGGCTAGAGAATTAACCAGGAATCCAGGTCTCCCTCCTCTCTCTGCATCAAAGACATTCCCCCCATACCAAGTTATCCCAGAGAATGGGAATTGCTGGGTTTATAAACCAAACTTCCAAACTCAGATACCTAGATATTTTCCACCAGAGCTTACATGAGCACCTATAAATGATTATAGTACTATTCCCTCTTCTTACACAGAAAAAGACAGAAACCCAGGCAGATAAAGTGATTTATGTGAAATCACAGAGCAAGAAGAAACTAAATAAGTCTTGTGACTCCAAATCCAGGCCCTTTTCCCTTGTGTCACAGAGGAGATTCCTGTCAGTTACATGATGGAGTAGAATCCATGGTGTCAAATTCAAAAACAAATAGGCTACATATGAACTTAGAAAACCTCAAATTAATGTCATTCATATGCATTTAATTTTTATTCTTTAAACATTTATCAATTATGTTTTACTCTGTTTCTGGAGATTTGTAGGTTACATATGGCCTGCAGGCAGTGAGTACGATCCCTTATACTAGATGACCCTGGGCAAATTGCTTATTTTGTCTGGGAGTCTTCTTTTCAAGTCTGAGATTCTAAGACCAGCATCTGCAACACTCTAGAGAGAGTAGGGATGGGGTAGAGAAATAAATGGCATCAATAAAACCTAGAGAGAAAGGATTTGGCAATTAGCTAAGATCAACTAGTCTACCTATCTCATTGGGTAGAGGAGTCAGAATCCTTAGCTTAAAATCTATCTTCTAGTTAATTAATCCTAGGGAAGGCACTTAATCCTTCTGAGCCTCATTTATTCATTAGTAAAATGATACTTATGTGACCTAGCTCATGAGGTTGTTGTAAAGAAAAAAAAAACATAATGAATTATAAAGATCTAACCAAATTGAATTATCATCATTTTTATAATTCTTATTGTTTTTAATATAATTACTACTACTTCAGAGGAGAAAACCAAGCCATAAAAAGAAATCACTTGCATATAGGAAATGATAGACCTGGTACTGAAGACTTCACATATGCCCCATATTCTATAAGACACAGGAATCAACACAAAGACAATTAAAGGATTTTCTGCCCAGAGGAAGAAGAACAAGAATTGTTAACATCACCTTTCAAGAGGGTAGAGTTACAATAGGGTAGAAATAGCAGTGACTTACCTGAGCTCCCCCCCAAACCTCTCTTAACACCTTTATATAATGCCATATCTTGCACAGCTCTCCCTCATTTAAATCCAATTCACTGACAAGTCATAGCATCACTTCCCTGATGTCATGGTACTCTTCAAGAACAAAGGACAAACAACAATAATTTTTGAACCCACAAAGGTTGGCATGAAATAATTTTCTATCTAAAGACAACTTAGAAATTCAGAAACAAATCTCTGCTGTACCAGAGTTAAGAGTGGCACAAAATCCACTGCAGAAACCTTGAGAAGCATTGGAAGCCACTGAAACAGCAGCAGCTACTTCCAAAGCTGTCACAGTAAGAGACAGACAGTAAGAGAGCTGAACAACCAGTCAGAAGGAGATAACAAGAGTCTCTTTGCTAGTATTGGGGGCAGGACTTTATTACTTTGCCCATACTCAGATTCAGTTCATAATACTGGGTGGCTATCTCAGGGTGAAAAGGAACAGTAGCACACCAAAGCTTGCAGTGGAAGTGGAGTAGAAATCCTCATTACAGTTCCAGGGCAAAAAAGAGTACTTGTGGTCATTCACGGATCAGAGCATAGGCATTTAAACTCGGTCTTGTTATACATAAATAGTTACACAAACCCCTGAAGCTTGGGACAGTGCACCTTTGACCCTGGAAACAGAGCCCAATGCAAGGAATTAAAAGTCAAGAAATAGACTGGAAAAATGAGCAAGCAACAGAAAAAGATTCGGACCATAAAAACTTACTATGGTGACAAGGAAGATAAAGCACACATTCAGAAGAAGATAACAAAATCAAAGCTCCTATATCCAAAACTTCCAAGAAAAATGTGAATTGGCCTCAGGCCATGGATAAGCTCAAAAATGATTTTGAAAATCAAGCAAGAAAGGTAGAGAAAAAAAGGGAAGAGAAATGAGAAAGATGCAAGAAAATAATGAAAAATGAATCAACAGTTTGATAAAGGGGACTCAAAAATATTGAAGAATAAAACATTTAAAAATAGATGGGCCAAGTGGTAAAAGAGGTACAAAAAGCCAATGAGAGGAATGTTTTGAAAAAGGAAAATTAGGCAAATGGAAAAAGAGGCACAAAAATTCATTGAAGGAAAAAAAAAAACTCCTTAACAAAAAAAGAAAAAAAAAAAACCAAAAAAAAAAAAAAAAACAAAGAATGAAAGAAAAAGAAGTTAATGTGAAGAATCTCATTGGAAAAACAACTGATCTAGAAAGTAGATTCAGGAAAGATTCTTCATTTTAAAATTATTGGACAATACTGAATGTCATGATCAAAAAAAGTCTAGATATCATCTTTCAAAAATTATCAAGGCAAACTGCCCTGATATTCTTGAACCAGAGAGTAAAATGAAAATTGAAAGAATCCATTGATCACCTCCTGAAAGAGATCCAAAAACAAAAACTCCAAGGAATATTACAGCCAAATTTCAGAGCTCCCATGTAGAAGAGAAAATACTGTAAGCAGCCAGTTAAAAAAATTCAAATACTGTGGAGCCAGACAAACACAAATTTAGCAGTTTCTACATTAAAAGATCAAAAGATTTGGAATGTGATGTTAAAATACGAAAAGGTAGTCCATTCTAAATGCAAAAGATCATAGGGGGGTCAGTTTCTTACTACTTCATTTTAAGAAGACTGCCCCTAGAGATCTCTGTGCCTCTTGTTCCCTCATCACAAGTACAGTAGAAAGAAGTAGGTATTAAGAGACCAGGGTTCTCATTTCATATTTGTCATTAATACTGACAATGGTCACAACATAAACAAACAAATAAAATATATAAGTAAATAACTGAAAGAATAAATAAATAAAAATTAAAAGAGTGGAAGATAGTCTAGTTCAGTAGTTGTCAAACTTTTTGGTGTCAGGCACCCTTACACTATTAAATATGATTAAAAACACCACCACGCACCACCCCAGTCTCCAAGAGATTTTACTCATATATATAAATTACATCTATCAATAATAACCACATTAGAAATGAAAACAATTTAGTATCATTAAAAATACTTTTGACCTGATGATCCCCTTAAAAACATCTTAGAGACATGCAGGGATTTTCTAGAACATACTTTGAGAACAGGTAGTTTGGACCATCTCTAAGGTTCTACCCAATTCTAACACTGAATAGTTTACTGATAACCCCTTTGAGCTCTAACAGAGCGCTCTCTCTCTCTCTCTCTCTCTCTCTCTCTCTCTCTCTCTCTCTCTCTCTCTCTCTCTCGCTCTCTCGCTCTCGCTCTCTCTCTCCCTCTCTCTCTCTCTCCCTCTCTCTCTCTCTCTCTCAGCTCTGGTATTCTGTTTCCAACACTTTGAAATCCTTTCTCACTCTGACATTTTGTGATCCTGATATCAGCATGGCTCGGTAGGTACAGAGAAGATGACTACTTGTGTTTTCCCCATACAGCAGAGTCCTGGAAATCTGCATATGGTTTCTGCAGGTGTCAATCAGCTTGCATGAGACTTGAGCAGCAGCTAATTGTACAGCAGGCAGATGTCATTAACTCGTTAACCTCAAGTTTTCTTTCTTAATGGGAAAAGGGTTTGTGAATGATTTTGGATGAACCAAGTTTTGACTTTGACATTTTCCTTTCAATTATTCCCACTTACTGTCCTGTGCTGCTGGTTGACTTGTGTGTTGTTTTTAATTCAGGAAATGCACATGATGAATCTAAAAAGTTTCTCTGATAGAGGCAAAGTACAATGTCTCTCCCCTCAAAGCATCCAGCTTCTGAGGGCCCCCTGAACTGATCTTCTTTCTAAAAGAAAGCTCTTGAACCCCCCATCCCCATCCCTACCTCGAGGTGGTTATTGTATTTCTATGTATTCTTTTGATCTGCCTTTGTTTATCTGTAAATGCTTCAGGATAGGGGCTGCTCTTTTAATGTTTATTATGAATCCTATGGACATGGCTCTGCTGAATAGTAATTTACACATTCCACTATGATGACCCATAGAGAAACTCAGGGTGTTTGTCTCAAATAAGCTGTTTCAAAGTATGTTCACCAAAGTCAATGCATCTGCTTCTCTGCTTTTAGGGTTCTTTTGATTATACCACACTGTAGTATCCCCAGCTTCATCAATGACATCATCATCATCCTAGTAATGAATCTGGAGTCATCTCTGATTACCCATCACCCTCCAATACCCTATATCCAACCAATAACCAAGATCTTTTCTCTCTCTCTCTCTCTCTCTCTCTCTCTCTCTCTCTCTCTCTCTCTCTCTCTCTCTCTCTCTCTCTTCCTCTCTTTCTTTCTCTTTCTGTCTCTCTCTGTGTCTCCGTCTCTGTCTCTGTGTCTGTCTCTCTCTTTCTCCTCTCCCTCTCTCTCCATTTTCTTCTGAATTCATATTTTTCTATTCCTACCACCACAATCCACAACTGAAGGTCAAGCCTTTATTATATCTTATTTAGATTGTTGCTATAACTGATATCCATCTCTCTTCATCCAGCTTCTCCTCCTATCTATCCATTAAGACTTACATCCAGATTAGTCTACCCTGGCATACACAGGTAATTGAATCACTCAATTTAGCAAACACTGAAGTATTCTAAATGTAAGGTACTGTTGTAGGGTTCAGAAAATACACAATAGTCCTTGTCCTAAAGAAGCTTACATTCTCTTATAGGGATGCAATATCCAGACAGAAAAAGAAACAGAAGCTCTAATAATCAAGATCAGGGAATTCCTCCCATTGGAGGTGGTATCTGATATGAACCTTGAAGAATTCATAATTTTATTTTTATTTTTATTTTTTTTTTTGCTGAAGCAATTGGGGTTAAGTGACTTGCCCAGGGTCACACAGCTAGGGATTGTTTAAGTGTCCAAGAGCAAATTTGAACTCAAGTCTTCCTGAATTCAGGGCTGGTACTCTATCCACTGCACCACCTAACTGCCCCCAAGAAATGCATAATTTCTAAGAAGTACAACTGAGAATGGGATGTTTTCCAGATATGTAAGATAGCATGTACAAAAGGGCAGAGGTGAGAATTAGAATGCATGCTCTGAAAAGAGCAAGTAATCTAGTTGTCTTAAAAGCAGGTTAATAGTCTGGAAAGGTATGCTGAAGCCCACATAGAGTCCTCAGGCCAAGATGGCAAGTTTATATTTTTACCTCAAAAATCTTCAATGGCTCTAAATGGAGAGCCTACAAGTAAAGCCCCACAATCTTATTCTGGTATTTGCAGGCCATATTCATCTGTCCCTGTTTCACCTCTCCACATTTAATTCAAACTTTTCTTGTCCTGCTGTCATATATAATTGAACTTATTTGTCACCCCCCCACCAAAAAACATTCCACAAATATATCCCATGAGAGTTGGCCTCAAAAACTTTGTTTGGGTATTTCCTATTTTCATTGATTGATATCTCCCCCATTCTTTGATCCCCATTTCACTTGACATCTCATGCATCCCAAAATTATTGAGCATCCATTCTATGAAATATATCCTAGATGTTCTGTGAAACTCTGGCCTGAATGCTTGGAAAATAAATATGGAAAATAAAGATGAAAAAGATTTCATTCTCTGTCTCATGCAACTTGTCATCTAATAGTGGATGATGGAATCTGCATGCAACAAAGAATGCTAAAAGATATACTATGATGGTCCCAAAGGAGAAATCTAGATAAAGGCCTTTAGGAAATTTTTAGGAGAGAATTATCCTTTTCATTGGGGAGAAAATGGCACCCAATCTGGGCCCTAAAAAAGAGAAGGACATCAATAGGCAGAGATCAAGATGGTGCTCAATATCAAGGCAGGAGAGCACAGGATTAGGGGAGTTAACAACTGCTGTCCAGTTTAGTTGTAACATAGAATACGTGGAGCCTGGTGAATAAAGACTCATAAGGAAGAACAGAGACAGACATTAGAGGGTTTTAAATGCCATGCTAACAAAATTATACTCTATACTAGAGGCTCCCTGGAAAATTTCACTTCATTGTAAAATAATCTCAGAGTTGAGAGAGACCTAACGGGTCCTTTAGTCCATCTCTTATCCTTGCTCTAACTATAGATCCTTTTTAAAGGGATATGAATCACACTATTTCTGTAGGGTAATAACACTGGAATTGGATTCAAGAAACCTGGAGTCTCATTTTTACTCTATTACTTTGTATCTCAGAGGGCAAATAATTGTAGAAACTCTAAAAGAGAAGAGATAGTGCAACTTTGTAATTGTATATAGATAAGAAAATGAAGGCTTGGCTAGAGTAGAAATGTGACTTTGTAAATTCCGGACTAGCTCCTTGGAGGCCTCAGGATCAGCCTTAGTCAGGATAAGCAAAAGTCCTTGGTCTTTAGGGGGAGAAGTGAAGGGGATGGACAGAACTGACAGGAGTTTTGCCAAGGATCTCTTCTTGATTCTAGAGTCCAGAATCTCCACAATTTTCTCCTCCTCATCCTACAGCCAAGTGAAGTTCTCTGCCTCTCTCACTCCACCCCCAATCCTTTCTAGGATTATCTGTATACACCAAACATTGAGCCAGCATTAACTGAGAGAAGAGCAATTCCAAGCATATGCTAATAGAGTTATTGTCCAAAAGGTAATTAGCCTTAAGTGCTCAGTTGTCTGATTGAAGCACATCTTTTAAGAGTTTCAGCCACAATTCCTCAGAGAGTAAGTGGTAGAGAGGTGGATTAGGTTTTCTGATGGACTCCCTGACTAAAGTGTTACCACCAAAACACAGATTCTCAGCTTTTTTTCACACCTGAAACAACAGTTCACTATGGAATTTTTTGTACCTAAAATGGACCTTACTTCCACTGGATAAAAATTAAACTGTTATTCATTCCTGGAGTAGCCCCCAAGGTTGCCTCTCATGCAAATGTGTCACATACAAAGTTTTTGCTTCTTCTGTTCCTTTTCCAGAGAAATACTCTTTGTTTTCCAAATTGATATAGCAAGCTGAGTATACAATTGTCAAATGTGATCTAAGTAAAATAACAATGATAATCACAAAAGATGTCATTTATGTAGCACTTTATGGTCCATGAAAGACTTTCCATTCACTTTCATTTGAAACTCACATGAGATCATAAATACAAATATTAATTATTTTCCAAGTACAAGAATTAATATTATATATTAAATGTGAAAAAACCTGAAGCTCAGTGATTCTCACAGCTTACCAGAGGACATACAATTGAAATTGGGAAGGCATTATTCAAATCCATGTCTTCAGATCCCAAGGTCAATGACTCTATTATGTGAAGTTGCTGTGTTTGACATATGCCTATGTTTGCATCTTTAATCATATTGGTTTGGGTATTCCCTCCACTGAGGCAAATCACCAACCCCCAACCAGATTATTCAAGTGCCTTTGGGATTCTTGCTTATGTCTTCCTATAAATCTTCCATATCCACCCAATGTGAAGAGCTGTCCATCATTGAGTTATCATAATTGTCATTATAAACCTTACATTTACTAAAGGCATCATCATTAAAAAAATGCTTTCTTCAAAATAATTCTGATATGAATAGTCATTCATTAGTTTTAGCCTTATATGGAAACTGATGCTCAGAGCAGTAAAAGATTTGATTATTGCCACACAGCTAATAAATAATAGAAGTGACATTTGAATCCAGTTCCTAGCAGTGCTCTCTCTTTTTCAATTTATATTACATATATACTCAAACATATACCTGTAGCTATAGAAATTTCCTTTCAAAGATAGAAAAGATGCATGCTTTTGAAAAATAATGGTATATTCTTAACACTTTACTATTATCTGCTATGCTCCTAGCTAAGTGAAATTAAATTGGTCAATGCTAGAAAACTGTTAATAATGTTCAATGTTAATATTATAGGTTTCTTGGGAAAAAGAGGTTTTTCCAATATAAAATGATGCAGCCCTAGAATAGTATGAAGTTTAAAGTCCAAACCACTCTAAATATTGATTTGAATGAATTGAGCAATTTAGAACATTCTTATTTCCCCAGAGGACATTTTATTCCTGCAGACAGTGGTGAAAATGGAATGTAAAAATATAAAATAAGAAGTAAGAAAGGAAGCATGGAGGGAGGTGAAAAAAAAGATAGAAAAGGAGAGAGTGAAGAAGGGAGGAAATAAAGGAAGAGGAGGGAAAAAAGAAAGGAAGGAAGGAAGGAAGGAAGGAAGCAAGCAAGGAAGGAAGGAAGGAAGGAAGGAAGGAAGGAAGGAAGGAAGGAAGGAAGGGAAGAAGGGAGAGAGGGAGAGAAGAAGGGAGAGAGGGAGGGAGGGAGGGAGGGAAAAAGGAAGAGAGAGAGGGAGGGGAGGGAAAGAGGGGGAAAAAAAGCTTTACTACAATTCTCCATTGCCCAGAATTGGGTTTAATTTGAGGGGAGATTTATTTCCAACACACACATATATATGAAAAGACTGCAAAGAATGTCTCTCCAAATAAAACTGCTCCTGCTGTATCATGCTAAAAAGCTTTTAAAGGAAAAACAGTAAATAAATTCAACTCTTCCAATGCATTTGGATGCTATCCTAAAGCAGTACCCAGGGTAATAGGCGAGCAATCAACAACTGAAAGGATTGAAACTATTATGGAGGGACAACAGAGGAATAATGGGTGTTAAGGAGGTTGAATAACAGAAATGATTGCATCCTCCTACCAGGGAGCTTTAAAGCTTATAATGGGAGGATAGAGAGAGATTTCATTTTATAACAACTGAACTGTGTTTTTGTTGGATTAGAACAACAACAACACAACAAATAAACAATAAGGCCAAGAAATGTCACATCTGTTTTATAATTCTGCTTCAGTGTTTTAAAACACATATAAATATTTCCTTTGTTCTAGTATAGGAAATAACAAGAAAGAACTTTTTCTCTTTCCCTCTCATCCAGCCAAATGCCAATCTAGATTCAGTCAGACTTCATGGCTATCAGTGACAATTTCAGAAGCAAACACCTTAAATATGAGGTAATGATGCCAAAATGCCTGTCATTTTTAAAGAATTGGCAGCAAAATGGCAGACTGGCAAAAGTTAATACTCAGAAAAATTCTAGAATATATCATTATGCAAATTGTTTATGAACAAAGGAATATGGTGCTCATTAGGAGCTAATATAGGTTGACTAAAAATAAATAAATTACCCACAGCTCCTATTTGAATTTTGTTATCAGATGTATAGAATAGGGGAATGCCATAAAAATTATGCATCTTAATTTAACAAATTTCCCTACAAGATACCTACTTGACAAGATGGTGAAATATGGACTGAATGATAATAATGTTGAATGAATGCATAGGAGGTCAAGCAACTGTAGCCTACAAAGTATTTATTAACAGATCTATGTCAGGCTGGAGGTAGGTCTCTAGTTGTATGCCAGAGGACTCTCCTTCCTTCATCTTATGCTAATCATTTCTTTTTATTAGTGACTTCTTTAAAAAAAATAATAACATGGTAATAAAATTTTCAGATGCTGCCAAAATAGGAGAGTGAGCTAGAATGAACCAAACAACATAATCAAGATATATAGACTACTGATCCCAAAACAAGAGACAATTCAATGAATCTATTTGAAAAATATACATTGAAATTTATAGTGTAAGAGGAATAAAGGAAAACTCTTACATTTAGGTTAAAAAATGAAATGTACAAACATATAATTAGGGGAATACAGTCTTTATAAATATGAAAAATACCTTGGGGAAAGGTTTCATTGAGCACAAACTTAGTAGGAATTGCAGGTAGCTGCTAATGAAAACTAACAGAATCTCAGGCTATATTAATAATGTTGTATTTGTCGAGAGCATATAAAATAAAACCATACTTTACTTAGCATTGGCCAAATCACATCTGGAGGGCAATTTGAAGTTCATAGTCCCACAACTAAGGAAGAACAGATATGGTTTTTTGTGTGAAATAAATCTAGAGATCCAGAAGATGACAAGAATGATAGAAATTAGGTCAAAATATGAATGACTGAAGAAATTAGGAGAAACTTAAAAAAGGAAAGATTTAGGACCAACTGAGGGATGTGGAAAAACCTTTAGACATATAAAGTGTGGAAATGGAGAAGGAATAGAATTATTCTGTTCAACACCTAAAGGCCAGTCTGGATACAATGGATAAAAGTTAACATGATAAAAAAGATGGATTTTGTATAATATATAACCAAGGATTTTCTAGTTAAAGTATGAGATCACAAATGAATGAATGATAAAATCACATAGTAAATGTTTATTATTTGTTAGGCATTGTGCTGAGCCTGGGCTTATAAATATGAGCAAATAAGTCAGAAAGTTCCTAACAACAAAAAGTTTATATTTTAAAAGGGAAAAAAAAAATATTTCAAGAAGAGGCAAGGATGGGGATGGGGTAGAGAGGTGATTTTTGAGGGACATTAAAGTGGCAACATGGTTTCTAATAGATTTGGATATGAGATAAGACATCATTCAGAGACCTGATTCTCAGCAAGATAATACAAAAACTCACCTAATGGGGTCTTGATTCCTAAGAGCAAAGTCCATTTGTTCATCATCACTGAAACTATTCAAACAGATACTGAATCTCACCTGTCAGGAGAGCTAGAGACATGCTTTCTATTAGCTGGATTAAACAATTACCTAAATTTTTTCCAATGCTAAAAATGTGTTATTCTTCCCTTTAAATGAGGAAGATGTAACATGAACACGATAGTTCTCATATGCAATAGATTACCAGTTCAATCACATTCCACTTTTTAAAATAAAAATATAATTAACATATGCAAGTTAACAGCAGGTACAAAAATGAAAAATGACAGTGTCTGTCATCAAGGAACATAAAAACTAATGGTGCAGGGAGAAGACATGTATACACATCATTATAACATTATTTATAAGACAGAATCTGATAAGTACAAAGACAAGGTCAAGATAGCATGCCATGAGAAATTTGAACAGAGTGGGATCATTTTCAGGAGGGCATGTGTCATGGAAGGCTATATTGGAAAATGAGGCACCTAAGGCAGGTAATGAAAGAATGAATGATTTCCATTGGGAGGCTCAAGAAGTCCATTTGAGTATACAGGTGCAGTAACTAGGGATAAGATAAGAAAGATAGGTTGGAAATGGAATGCAGGAAGCCTTGAATGCCAGGATGAGAAATTTATATTGTATCTGTATTGATATTCATAAATATTATATAGAGGATAAGATGCTCAAAAGCAAAGTGCTCTGATCATGATTTAAGAGTCTGTCCCATCTAAGAACTGGGAAATCATTTCTCCTCACTAGATCTGTTTCCCCTTTTGTAAAAATGAATGATTTAGAGTAGATATTTTTAAAAGTCACTTGGAGTTCTAAATATTTTGATTCTATGCTAGACCCAATAACCTATTTTACAGCTCTTAAGCAAAATACTCTATTCCTTGGGAAGGTATAAAACAAAACATAACTGGTCTCCCTTACCATGACTTATCAGACTCTCCATTTTTAAGACTGTCTATAGATGTCAACTTAAATGCTAGTATTCTAAATATAAGATCCTTGTCTAGTGACAGAGTGGGCATGTAGCTGCACAAACTGAGTAATATCGATATTGACATTCTCACTATAAATGAAACCAGAAGACAGAAGAAAACTGCCTCTAAATGGAAGGATGATCCATATGTCCTTCTCTAAGACATGAATAAAGGAGGTGGTAGAGCTAGTTCGATCCCGTGTTTAAAGGTTAGATATACTATCACAAGGAACACTTGACAATCTACTGCCATGCACATGATAAGCATATGTACAAAAGACCAATCTGGAAATAACAAGAACTTGTATGCCAATGTATGCTGCAGAGGATGAAAAGAATTGAGAAAGACTATCAAGAATTCAATGGAATCCTCCAAATTAAAGTGGTATATATACTTTCATAATAGGTGACTTTGAACCAAAGACAGATATAAAAGAGAAGGGCAAGAAGTAGGAAATATGAAGCTAGAGCAAGAAACAAAAGAGTCTAGATGTTCATCACATCTATCTATCTTGAATACTTTCCCACCAAAATTCAGGAGTCACTTGGGGATATTTCACCAAAAGTTCAGTTGATTTTTTCTAAATAGGTAGGATACAACTAGCTACCTATATCAAAATCATTTCTAAATCAGAGGTCTGTGTATAGTCAGCCCATCAACTCATTAGAGCAAAAATCAAATTCAATACCAAAATTTTAAGAACAATCAAAATAAGGAGAAGCTTTTTATTCCAAGTGATAAAGGATTGACTTGCCAGAGAAGGGAAGGAATATGTTTGAAAATCAAGTTGATTAGGAGGAAAAGGTTTAAGCTTAAAACTTAAAAAACAAAGTTTTAAACTACATATGTGATCAAGTGTAGGGAGCTCCAAAGGAGAAATTCTCTGCCAATGAATAAGATTACCTTCTCTGAAACTGATGGTCTTAGAAAGTTGCCTCTGGCTACCAATAACTCAGGCCCACCTAGCCAGTATGAACTGGAGTTCAAGAAAACCTAAGTAAGTACCAAGGTATATGCCCATTTCTCCATCTCTATACTAATAAGAATAGTGTGTGTGTGTGTGTGTGTGTGTGTGTGTGTGTGTGTGTGTGTGTGTAGGGTATCTTTGATAAAAGAAAGAGAAGGAAGCAAGCAAAATTTTAAAAACAAAATATTCTATAGCAGACCACATGTTTTTAATCATTTAACCATATAGTCACTGACCAAAAAAAGCAGTCAAAGATCTCACTGTTTTAATTGTTTGATGACTATAAAATTGCATTTGAGTCAGTAGAACAAAATTGCATTTTGTTTCGTCCAGCAAGCTGTTTCTCATGCAAATGTTAAAAACATACAATATTCCTTAAAATATGCCAGCAACAGAGAAAAACTTGTCACATGATCCTCTGTTTGTAAATATCAAGTGAGGCATAAAATGGATTGTTGAAAGTTTTGTTTTTGTTTGTGTTTTTGTTTTGTTTTTTGTTTTTTTGTCCATTGTCTTGAAGAAGGCCCAACCCAGAATCCAATATTGGAAAGAAATTATGTATAGTTGGTGTGCTATTCCATATATTTCTTTGTAAAATAATATTGTGAGATGAAAGAGAATTAGTAGCCTATGGTTCAGTAAACAGAATGCCACAAGTCATATCATAACAACATTATAAAGACAAAGAACTTTGAAAGCCTTAAAAACTGGATCAAGGCAATGACCAACTGTAATTCCAGAAGATTGACTGTGATTTTTGCTACTTACCTTCTTTCAAAGAAATGATGGATTCAAGATGAAGAATGAGATATGCATTGTTGTATTTGATCAAAGTGGGAGATTTGTTTTGCTTTGCTATGTATATATATCTTATCAGGATTTTGGTTTTCTTTCCCTCCCCCCCAAATGTTTCTTTCAGAGAGAGAAAATAAAAGCTTATTAACTGAAAAAGAAAAAAATTAATGACATTATGCTGAATGCATCAAGCCACAAAACACTACAGAATTCCTGTAAAGAATTTGAGGTCTGTAATCATTCAAAAAAGTTTGACCTATCTATCCACAAAGAAAAACCAAGTAGTTGAAAAATCACTATTGCCCAGACTATGTTACACAGATGGATGAACAATTCACAAACTTAGTTCAGTGATATGTATATGAAAAAGTCCCAAAATTCCTGCACAGTTTAAAGCTTTAATAGCACACACACACACACACACACACACACACACACACATATATATATATATATATATATATATATATATATATATATATATATATATATATATATATATATAAACTGGATATAATCTCTGAGGGAAAGCATAAGCTTTGAAAGGAATCAAAAAAAGCTTGTGGAAAAAGATGGAATTTTAGTTTGGATTTAAAGTAAGCTAAGAAAGCCAAAAGAAGAGAATGAGGAGGAAGGAAAAAAATAAGACAGTAGAGAGAATATAATAGGGACAAAAGGGATCAGAAATAGTTTTCTTTGAAAACTTGAGGAGCAATAGAAGAGGTTCAGTTGGGAGAATCAAGGAAAATGACATGCCTTACCAGGAAGAGATTACACCTAAAGTGGGCCTTGAAAATTAAGAAGCATTTCACTAGGTTGGAAGGAAAAGTGATTACTATCCCCTAGTACATAATTTTAACTAATTCATCAACAAATATGAATTAAGCCAAAGGTTAAAGTCAAATTCTAAGCTGTAAGGAATCTTAGCATGTGTTTCAAAACCTTAATTGCAGAGACGGAACCACCGAGAACTCTGTCTAGAGAAACACAGGAAATAATAGAAAGAAACAAGATTCCAACTTGAGTTCAACGAATTCAACAATCAGGGGCACTGGTACAACCACTTTTACCCAGCAGCTCTTCAACCCTGCTGTATCAACTAATCAACCAAATTTTCGAATTTCTTTTTAAGTGCTCTCAAATAATAATAAAGATAATAATAGCAATTTTCAAAAACAACAAAATAAAATCCCTTCCAAACAATTTGATGCTCATAGCAACCCTATGAGGTTGGCAATCAAGTTTCTATTAATTTCATTTTATAGATGAGACAATTGAGACTTACAAACATTATTGGCCCAAGATAATTAGAACTAGAATTCAGGGCTTCTAATGCTTTGTGATGTGCTCTAGCACCCTCTCCTAAATGACTCCTTTTCCTTTAAAAAAAATTCAGGATAAACATTATGACAGGATGAGGATAGAGACTGGTCCTCTATATCTTTTCAAAGCATTAAAGTAGATCTCTTGCTATAATAATAATAGTTATTTGTATAGCTCTTTTAGGTTTACAAAGTGATTTTCAGCTATCCTATCATTTGATCTTCACAATACAACACCCTTGAGATATAAAAAGCTATATTATTATTATCCCCACTTCACAAAAGAATAACATGAAACTCTAAAAAGGAAAACTATTTCTTCAAGGTCACAAAGATAGAATAGGTTGGAGGTAAGGATAAGTCCTGGTCTCTTCTATCTCCCACAAAAGTTCCCTTACTCCTAATTATCTTTCTCTACTGTCCACTTAGCTGGGTAAGTAAGGATCTGGTCAGAGGATATAATGAAGGGAGCCAAAACATTTGTCCAGAGCATCCATCTATATTTCAGGTACATATTAACAATAAGATGCATCCATATACTCCCAGATTCTTTTTCACAAAGCCTTAGTTAAAGAAAGGAGAGAGAACATACCCACTCACACTGGCATCTTGACAAAACCACGTTGATACTTCCAAATTGACTCTATTCCCTAAAATACACAGTCATGAGTCATCACTGTAGCTTAAATAACAGCAACAACAAAGCTTGGTTCTAGGACATTGTGAAACTAAAACAAGCCCATTCAAGGTGATGTGATTTTTCATTGATTTGACAGAATTCATTGAAGCTTTAAAAAAGCCCCTTTTCTCCCTCCTTTTTCTCCTCCCCAACTGTTCAGCCTCTTTATCTTACTTGGTTTCTCTCCCAAAATAAGTGAGGCAAAATAATGGTTTTGGTTTTTTGGTTATCAAAATATAGTCTTTATGTTCTAATTCACTGGCATCCAATCTGGCCAAATAATTATAGCTAATTATAATTATTATAAAAATTTATTGGCATTGTTATTACTATTGCAAGAGCATTAGTAATAATCACTGACATTTATATAGCATTTTCAGATTTACAAAGCACTTTACCTTCATTATCTCATTAGAACTTCACCACAGCACTGTGAGGTAGATACTTAGTGGTATTATCATTACCCCCTGAGTATTATACTCCCAGATGAGGAAATTAGAATTTAATGAAAAGTGGAATGACCTTCCCTGGTGATATTGATGAGGCAGAATTTGAACCCAGTTTTTTCAGACCATAAGTCTAGCATTCTAGTCACTATATCATGAGGCTACTCAGACAATAACTAATATTTATTTAGGATTTTATGGCTTGCAAAGCAATTTTATATGTTTGAGCCAGCAACCCTGAGAATTATAGGTAAGGAGGCAGCCTGATAATATGGAAATCAGATGGTCTTGGTTCAAATCCCATGCTATTTTAGGCAAGTCATTTAACTTTTCTATGCCAAAGTTTCCTTATCTTTAATATAAGAAGAGTTGAACTAGATGGACATTTCCTAGGTCTGTGATTTTAAGTATAAATATATCAATAAAATATAATAACAAATAACTAGATAATATGTATCGATATTACCGATAGAAATTGATGAATAAAGCATACAATTGTAGATTGGAAGACACTTTATAGAATGTTATAGATGAAAGGGGAAAGGATGTAATACAACCTGAGTTTGTTTTGGTTAAAAATATATAGGTTAAAAGTTTAGAATAAAAAGTTTCAGAATTCTTTGCAAGTCTGATTACAATGAAGGGAGTCATAACAAATATTGCTATTATCATTTTACAGATTAGGAAAGTACATTTCAGAAAAATGACATCACACAATCGGTATATGTCCGGGACAAGATTCAAATCCAGATCTTAGGAGCTTCTAAGGTTGGTTCCTTTTCACTAAACTTCTACCTGATTTTGAATTGTGGAAACTGGGGTAAGGCTTACCTCAAATTATGCTGTTATATAGTGGTTGATGCTCTCTCATGCCTTATCCCAGTGTTCTCTTGCCTGTAATACTTCTTACTTTATTTGTATGATTATTTACAGTTGACAAAAATAATTTCAGTAACTCATTTGATCCAAGAATCACCTCAATGAAGTAATTGAGGAAAGAAAACATTTTTATTCTCATTTCACTAATGAAGAAAATTGGGATTCAGAGCTTTGGTTTGTCCAAAAGATATAGTCAGAAAGTTTCAGAGTCAAGACTGACTACACATCTACAGTAACACTAAAGACCAACAGGGATCTCTGCCTTCATACCAATATGGTGAGCTCTCAAGAGTGAGGGTCATTAGGCTGCCCAAGGAGGGATGAATCAGTTCAAGAAGCAGAGCAGATTAAATCTTCTCTTGTAAGGATCAGCCTCTGAGTAGGGGAGAGGGAAAGAGGGGAAGAGGTAAATCAAGACAAGGCAAGGCAAGAGAAGGGAAGAAAGGGAAGGCAAGACAAGGTAATGGAGGACTGAGGAGGAGAGGAAAGGCCCTTAGTATAATGGATTTTTACTTCTTTGTCCAGTTTATAAGAAGTTACAGAATTATTCAAGGAATCATAGGCTTACAACACAATTTTTTACTGTCTATACTAATGGAGAACAGAAGTACATTCAAGTTAAAATGTCATACAATCAAAAAAAATCATTTATATTAAATAAATCCACTCTCAGAAATCGAGGTTTCTGATAGAAACACCAGTAAGTCTAACTCCTGGCCTAGAACTGCCACAGTGATATCCCTTCTGAGCAGCCCACAGATGGCTGGTTGATGGCAGGGGGAATTTTCATTCTGCCTCAAGATACCTTTTCTCCTGTCAGTGAAGGAAGAAGTATTTATAGATACCAGTGACTCATATCGAGCTGATAATTTCTGTTGTCCTAGTAAAGATGGTTTCTTTAAAAGTTTCTGGCACTTGGGAATTCTCCTTTCTGTTTTCTTATTCTACAAGGTGGTCAAAGGTCATCAGATGGAATCATATCAATTCCAAACAGATCACCTAGATGATTATTTTTGCTGTGTGTGTGTGTGTGTGTGTGTGTGTGTGTGTGTGTGTGTGTGTGTGTTTTACTGGCTCCCTTGCTAAACGCATTTTTTAGAGACTCTCCCACCCATGAGACCTGGGTCCATAACAATAACAACTGGAAGAGATGGAGAGAAGTAGAGGAAGAAGGAGGGGGTACAGAGAATTGCTGTTATCTTGAGTAGCAAGAGTATTTTGACAGTTTTCAAGATGGACATTAAATCAGCTACAGGAGAGAAAGTGAAGTGGGTGTCAGTCAGGCTGGGAAAGGAAGCTGGAGAGTCCCAATTGCGGTGACTGTGTGATCTTAGTCAGAATGAGAATCATAAATCTTGATTATTCTCTGTCTCAGCTGATTTGAACCAAACGCCTTGGACAGGGATATAGTTCACATCTCGCTGAAAACTGCAAAAAAACTGATTAAATGTACAAACTGATATAAATAGCACTCTATCCATGTTAATGTTCAAACTGTCACTGCTCAGGGAGAGAGGTTACATTTTGCAAAGCCAGGATCTATTTTGATATAAAGTGTTGTACCTGGCTCCCCTCTCCCAACCTTGCTAACCCCTCCCCCACTGCCAATCCCATCTAGTTGGTCCCAGGTACAATTTTTTGAATTATTTGCTTCCTGGAATTTTAGCAAGTATTAGGATGTAACCCATAAGCATGCCAAACTCTTGATTGTCTCTTAGTTCTTATTACAATTTAGCACTCTATAGAAAAATTCAAATGCCAGGCTGTTCATGTAAGGGTTAAAGGGATAAAAGCAAATCATTCAATTATGGATGGAAAAATAGCACTCGGATTAATAAGAGTATTGTATTCTTAAGAAACATTAAAATACCAGCAGATTACCATATTGAATATGTAGTTAAATGGACTCAAAGTCCAGAATTATTAGCAGAAAAAAATCCTAAGTAATAGTGTTCTCCTCAGAACTCTTTTGTCTCAGGATG
Source organism: Sminthopsis crassicaudata (assembly GCF_048593235.1). NCBI lineage: Eukaryota > Metazoa > Chordata > Mammalia > Dasyuromorphia > Dasyuridae > Sminthopsis > Sminthopsis crassicaudata. The sequence goes on from NC_133617.1 coordinate 630,854,652, forward strand.
GGGGAACACACGGGCTAAAAAATGAAGTTCTGGGTTCAGATTAGTTTGAGCATGAAAATAGTGAGCAAGTAAAATGTCCATATATATTCTCCCCTCCAATACCCCAAATGAACAGTCTTCAATTCTTATGGGTTAGGAACCCTTGAAATCCATTCTTTCTTTAGAGTTGTTCTACTTTCCTTTACAGGAGGAAGCTAGATGGCACAGTGGATAGAACTGATAGAAAGTTCTTTACATCTGCTTCTCTATAACTACCACCTACAATTCCTACTAGCACATATAGGGGCCAAGCTGCAGAAGGTCTCATTTACCTAATAAATAAGAAAAAGGTTGGAGATGAGTTCTGGGTATTCTAATCTTTTGCAAGTTAAACATTTCAGTTTTTTCAACTGATTACCCTGTCATGGGAAGTTGCATTTTCTCTGCCTACCCTATCATTCTTTTGGGGATTTATCTCCTTTTGCTGATGTCCTTCTCAAAATAGAAAGTCCACAATGAAATACAATATCCCAGACCTTGATAATTCTGCCACATAAGCATATATAACTCCTAATGATGCTTCGATATTTCAACAAGGATGTATGGTTTCACCATTGTAAGTGCTGCCTTTATTGATGAGGATCCCAAATCTTCTAAACCACAGGTGGTAATCTTCATGAATTGTAGGGCCAAAAGACTTTATAATCCTATGACTGACTAGTGAGGAGTTTATCTGAATTCTATTTTAAGGAGAAACCCAACCATGTTTTCATCACTTCCCAAACTGTACTCCTTTCCATTCCTTGTCTTCCCCCACCCTTTGTCTTAAGGGAAAGAACTGTTTTTCTTTCTGTTAGTATTGGTATTCCCAGCACTTAGCACAGTGCTTGGCAAATAGAAAGTATTTGACAAATACTTAGTGGCTTGACTTGATTTAACTAATGGTCTGACTGAGAAAAAAATATTATTTTCGATATTAAAAGCCATTACTCATTAAGATCCAGGCTTTTGTTTCCCTCATAAATGAGACCAGAACCTGTAGGCAATCAGTCAGTTTTTCAAAGACACTGCTGATATATGAGATTGCCTAAATCCTCTGGGAACATGGCTTCTTCACCTTGGATAGAAGCCTACCCAACCAGGAGATCTTATTTCTATTAGAGGGTAAATACAATCTAATCTAGGTGAAATACATCCCAAAAGCATAAAATCTATGCCCTTGCACCCCTCCAATGAAATTTAGGGTAACCCAGCTCATGAAGGAGAAAAACAACCAGAGTAATCTAGGTAGAAATGGATTCCTTTGTCCAGATTGCTGGAGGGAACTGAGTCTCATGATTAAGCAGGAAGAGACTTTTAGCTCACTTCCTCTTTAATTGTTCATCAATCAGGGCTGATTTCTCTTATCAATGGCATTGTGTGTGTATGTGTGTGTGTGTGTGTGTGTGTGTGTGTGTGTGTGTGTGTGTGTGTGTGTGTGATTTAGTGCCTCCATTAGGGGTCTTTGGTTACCAAGAGAAACCGCTGACCATCAATTTATTGATGATCAGCTAGCCTAATTAACAAATTGATTATCAATTACTCTGAGATCTAGACTGAGATCTCTTTATCACTTGGCAAGATCCACCACAGTTTGTGCTCTGCCTGGTGTGGCCTGTTAGAACCTCATGTCACCTGTAGAGAATGATGACACATCAGAAGAAAACTTCAAAAATAGTTTTATGTTTTAAAATAAAATATTAAAATTAAAAAAATTAAAGTAATTTTCTTTGCTTTATGAGGATATCCATGGACGAAACGGATGTTATAAAATCAGGACCTGGGATCATTACAGTGTTGGGAGATAGAACGGGTAGTGGATAAAGTATTGTACTTGAGACAAGGAGATCTGGATTTAAGTCTTGCTTCAGACACTGGGATCTGGCTAAATTGCTTTCCTTTTCTTGGCCTTAATTTCCTTATCTGTAAAATAGGATTAATTATAGCAGCTCACAATACTGTTATTGCAAGAAACAAGATAATGAATATAATGCATTTTGTAAACCTCAATGTACTATAGATATGCTGGCTGTTACTATTATATGTAACTTCTTTGTCTTTATTGGTGTGTCATCTGCCTGTGTCTCTGTGTCTGTCATACACACACACACACACACACACACACACACACACACACACTCAGTTCCAATCTTGTCCCTAGTCTACTCCAGTGAAAAGTCACCCTCTCTCCCAAAAGCTAAAAGCTCAGGGCTGCTCACATTCCAGTTGCATCTGCTGCCCCACTGCCCAGTTCCCAAAAGGCACTGTCCTTGAAGAAAAAGAGAAGCAATCAGTGTGGTGAAGCAGTTCTTTAATTTTGGCTCATAAGCCCCATTTTCCATTCATAGTTCATGAAAACAGAATGCTATGACCCTGAAGGGAACATCTGAGTATCACTTAGATTTGTCTGACAGATTTTTTGATGAAGGCTCTTGTCTTGATTGTCTGAACCAGTGAATTAGATAAGGGAAGGAAGCACCCTGATCCTTCTTGTCTATATCTTCCTCATAGGTATCAAGACAAATGTGCTGGAGCTAATGGGAAAAGTACGTAGCAGTAGTCTCTTCACTGATGCTAGCAAAGGTACCCCTCCAGCCTTATTTCATCCTATCACTCCACATACTACCTAAATTCTAATCAAATTAGACTATGAACCCATCCTTAAACACATATAGGGCTTTCTCCCTTTGATGAGGTTTAGATTTAGGGAACCAAAATGAAATTAGGGTTTCTGGTTGTCAAGGAGTTAAATAAGGTCTAGTGGCAGGTTCGGAGCTCAGGGAACCAAATGGAGAGGTTTGGCTCTCCTGCAACCCCTTAGGATTTGGTGCAAGGATAGGGAGTTTTGGGGACTCCCTTCTGGTGGTGTAGAGGTTCTCTGTAAAGGAATTTACAGACCCGAAAACCTAGATTGATAAAAGAGGTTTATTATGGGGATTGGAAGTAAGGTTAGAAATCCTGACATACAGGCATAAAGTCTGATTTGGGAAATAGGTGAGGATAAGGAGAGGATAACACTAGAAAAGAATATTATTCCAGGGGACAGATCTATAGAAAATGGAGTTTTGCACTGAGAATCAATTCTCAGTGGACAGAAAGTCCTGCTAGATGAGTATGCCACCAAGGTCCATCTGCAAAAACCTTAATTGAAGGAAGCTCATTATATTGGTTGTCTTGGTGAGAGTTAGGCCGCCCAAGCTGGGAGGCCCAAGCAAGTCAGAATGGGGACTGGAACAAGGATAGCAGATCAGAACCAGTGGAGGCTGGGAGAGGCCAAGCTGGCTCAGATCCAGTGGGGGCTGGGTGGGACAAGCCCAGATCTCCTATTGGAATTCAACGTCCTGGCATCCAGGAAAGACAACTTGTCTAGGGAGGATATACCTCAGCCAGGAGCGGCTGAGAATCTGAAAGGAATCACAGATTAATAGGAAATATAGTTTCTTAAAGGGACCACAACCTGCTTCATTCCCCCTACAAGCAGTTAAAACAAATTCATTTAAGGAAAAAAGGATTTGGGGCAGGGTCTCTTATTGAGGCAGAGTTGAAGGAGATTTTCTCCTTCAACGATTTTCAGAGTTTCGAGGTCCCCTCTTCACCTTGACACCATTATTTATACAATTCCCTAGATCTGAATTTTCTTTCTAATAACTCTGCCTTCTGAAATTCTGCTCATTTCTCAAGATCTAAATCCACTGGAAACTCCACCATGAAGTCTTTTCTATTTATTATATTTTATCTTTTATTATATTTCCTTGAATGCTATTTTTTTCTCCCTGAGCCTCAGTTTCCTCATCTAGAAAAGAAGCTCTATAGAGCTAGACTCGATAGTCTGTAGAATTCCTTCCAGGAATATATTACACAATCTTATGAGTGAATGAATAATTAATGCCTGTAAAGAAAAACCCAAACTGGGATTGGTATAATGCTCCAATGTACTCAACACTCTGTGCTTTGAGTCAGATGTGGGCTAATGAGGATGAGTTTTGAGCTATACTTGTATGTCTGGCTTAATGTTCAAGTATATAAGAAAGCAGAGCAATTCTACTCCAGTCAATAAAGTAAACAATGCCTGGTTTAGATAAACCCTATTACTAGTGCTAGAGTGGCCCAGGGCAGCCCAGCTCTGGTTGATTAGAGTAAATGCTAAACACAAACCAATTAACACACTCTAAGGTTGCTTATCTCACTTAGTGTGAAAATAAAGCCCAACACTAAATACACATATTGATTTAACCATTAAATCCAGATCACTCAAAATAAACCTCATTATATTATTGAGCAAAACCAAAATCATCTTTATTTTCAGAACCAACAGTATTAGATCATATATTTATTTTTATACTTTCCTATTAATTTGCAAACACAAGGACTCATCTCAAAATGTGCATTTAGACCGACTTAATTAGTGGTTTGTCTTTTTCTCTGTAGCTTAAAAGTTGGAAATACTTTCAGACTAGGAATTCAGAGACCTCAGGGTGAAACCATATTCTTCTACTTAGTGCCAGTGTGACCTGGGGAAAATTCCTTGATCACTCTGGGCCACAATTTTGTAAATTGTGAAATAAAGTTACTTGAGAACACCATTTCTTAAACCCTATTCATAACTACAATTCTATTGTAATAGCTCCCTCTCAATTCAGTAAACACTACTATTAACATATTGTGAAGGGGTCATGTGTTGCTCAAATATTAAAATATTGGACTTAAATCTATACAATGAGAGTACAAATAAATACATATCAAGAAATTTTCAACATTAATCTAGCAAACCAACTAATGTTAAAAGTACATAAGAAAATTAGCTACAAAGCTATCAATAAAGAGAAAAGAGGGATGATAGACACGGGTTCGATTATGGACTTTGCCACTTATATACTTTCTGTATGACTCTTGGACAAATTATTTGCCCTCTTTAAGATTTAGTATCCCCATCTCTAGCTTGAAGGAAAATTACTAGAAGAGTCCAATGGTCCTTTCCACTTAAAATCTATGATCCTGAAGCCATTTCTGAGAAGGAACTGGAGATGGAAAATTAGCAAATCTGACAAAATTTGTTTGGGTATCCTAGCAGCTTCACTTCTATATCCCTCTTCCAATCCTAGTGCTTTCACCCCTTCCCAGTTAGTCTTCGAATATTGTCTTCCTATCTTGCCTTCACAGCAAACCATTCTCCAAAATAATCTCTTTTCTCATTCTTTTTTCTACTCTCACTCTATCATTCAGTTACCACTCCTACATGTCTACTATCAATTAAAAGATAGAGACAGAGACAGAGACAGAGAGAGAGAGAGAGAGAGAGAGAGAGAGAGAGAGAGAGAGAGAGAGAGAGAGAGAGAGAGAGAGAGAGAGAGAGAGAGAGAGAGAGAGAGAGAATGTTGGGCTAAACTTTATATCTCATCCTAGTAACTTCCCTCTTCATAGCTCACTGCCTAGGAATGGATTTCCCATTTGGTTATTTATACTAATTATCTCTCACATTCCAGCTTATCCACTAAATTATTTTTTCCAAATCTTACAAAGTAGAGAGGAAACTTAAGATAGTGAAAATTGTATTTCCTGGAGACAATAACCCTGTCCATGGTGCAAGTAGATGGTAAAAGTCAGCAAATGATCATGGGATTCTGGTAAAAATATAAGGGTGATGCCATTTGAATGCTCTCAATTCCAGGTGGTCAAGAGGTTAATGGCAATAAGAGTTGTTAAATATTCCCTTTAAATTAGCCACAGGTTTAGGAGGGAAAGAATTTACTCATTTCTGAATTATTAGTTGCAAAATGAAAGTTTATAGTTGGATAGAAATCAGTTTACAAGGAACTGACATCTATAATGGCAGAGTTCTATTAAGGAAATGGGGTTTTGGCACTGAGAATGCTCTCAGTGGGCAGAAGGGTCCTGGCAGCTGAGGGTCATCTGCAAAGACCTTAGTTGAGGGAAGCTGTTATATTGGGTATCTTGATGAGGGCTGGGACAGCCAGAGCTGATCAGATCAGGATTTCTCAATTGCATGAGAATTTAGAATTTCTATGGGAGTTGATTTCCCCCTGAATAGTATTGCTTCTCTTATACTGGGAGGATGAGACTCTGTCTGGACTCCTTGGAGCCTGAGAGATCCTGATCTCTGAAATCAGAAAAGGGGACACAATCTCTAAGAGCGATAATCTTTTTTTTTTAATTTTTTATTTTATTTTATAATTATAACATTTTTTGACAGTACATATGCATGGGTAATTTTTTACAACATTATCCCTTGCACTTACTTCTATTCAGATTTTTTCCCTTCCTCCCCCAACCCCCTCCCCCAGATGGCAAGCAGTCTTATATATGTTAAATATATTACAGTATAATTTAGATACAGTATATGTGTGTAGAACCGAATTTTTTGTTGCACATGAAGAATTGGATTCAGAAGGTAGAAATAACAGTTTACATTCATTTCCCAGTGTTCCTTTTCTGGATGTAGCTGGTTCTGTCCATCATTAATCAATTGGAATTGGATTAGCTCTTCTCTATGTTGAAGAAATCCACTTCCATCAGCATACATCCTCGTACAGTATCATTGTTGAAGTGTATAATGATCTTCTGGTTCTGCTCGTTTCACTCAGCATCAGTTGATGTAAGTCTCTCCAAGCCTCTCTGTATTTCTCCTGTTGGTCATTTCTTATAGAACAATAATATTCCATAACATTCATATACCATAGTTTACCCAACCATTCTCCAATTGATGGACATCCATTCATCTTCCAGCTTCTAGACACTATGAAAAGGGCTGCCACAAACATTTTGGCACATACAGGACCCTTTCCCTTCTAAGAGCGATAATCTTAAAGGTGTTTAACAGTTCCCCTCTCCCTTCAAGGGGAGAAGGGAAAAGCTGAGAGGACATCCTGTTTTGTTGTAGGTCACCCAGAACAGTACCCTTTTTCAAAACAACTCATTGGTGAAGTATGAAAAGGGACCCTGGATTTGGAGTCAGAAATCCTGGGTTTGAATAAAAGCCTGTACATGGGGAAAATCCCCTTAACTTCTTAGACATTTGATTTCCTTATGAGTGAGGAGGATAACACTTGCACCTACTTCTTTCCCAGGCTGTTATGAGGATCAAATGTGATTATTTAGGAAATCATTTTGTTTCTGTTGAGTGTCATATATATGTAAGCTATTATAATAAAGTCTGGGCAGGAGTAGGTAGGTGGTGGGGAGGGAAAGAAGAAGGGCCCAGGATTCTTTCTGCTCCCAATCAAAATTCTGACTTTACAATTAAGTTATGACGCTTGTCAAGTGTGAATCTAATACCATTCTGGAAAACAATTTCAAATTTTGTGAGAACATTCACTCACCTGTTCATATCTTTGGCCTAGAAATCCCACTGCTGAAAATGTTTTTGCAAGAGAGGTTGAAAAGAGAAAAATTCTATCTATATTCAAATACCCACAGGAGCACTTTTTTGTGGTAGAAAAACAACAACAACAATAACAATAACAAAAAAGATAATACAAAGTGAGTACTCCATTGATTAGGGAATGACCGAGGGAAAACTAATATGAAATGGAAAATTGTTGCAACATAAAAATGACAAATATGTAGAATTCAGGGGGAAACATTGGAAGATGTATATATGAAATTTTCTGGAGAAAATTTTCAGGAATATAATATACACCCTTACTACAATAATGTAAATTAAAACCACAGGAAAAGGCTCTTGTATTCAGACTGATCACAGTGACCAATATTGCTTTCACAAAATAATAAATTTGCAAAGAGTGATGGATTTAGAAAAAGAGGGTTCCAAGTCAAAGTCACCCTTTGTAATTTGCACCCTTGATGCTTAACCTCAGCAATTCTATTTATTCCTCTTCAAAAGAGGGAATCAAATTTGATAACTTTTTCCTAGCTCTAAATCTATGATCATACACACACACACACACACACACACACACACACACACACACACACACACACTTTTCTCCTCTCTATAGAGCAGTGATGAGGACATATAAAATCTTTGCCAAGAAAACCCTAAATGGGGTTCACAAAGATTCAGACTTAACTTAAAACAACTAAACAACAACAAATACAAATGGTAGATAGTATACTGGGAAATGGTGGTGGTATTTAAAATAACTTTTGCAAGCAAAATATATTATATCTTAGGAAGATTTCAAACCGGTGATTTATTTCAATGAATGCTATAAGGTAACAGGACCACATATTTGGAAAACCCCTGTACAGTGCCCTATAATTGTAAAATTACAGCCTGTTCCCTTGGGTTCTATTTCTTGAAAGTGGGGGAATGCCTCAGAACCACAAGAGCTAATTTGTTTACCCTGGAGATTATGGTAATCCCTACTACCCACAGAATAATGTTACATTTGGTGCCCCAAACATACACAGGGGCATATGATTCCCTGGACCAATCATAGAAGGACAAATCCAGAAAGAATCATACCAACTTATACAGAGTCAGAAAAGAAGGTGGGATGCATCTAGAAACACTGGTCAGTGAATGCTTCATTTTATATAATCTTGTTTGTGTGAAACTAAGTGTGAAACCACAGGTTCCACAAAAATATCTCACCCTGGGAAAGCAATAGATTATCCATACTGTTTTTGAAGCTGATTCTTATAGACACATCAGCTTGCAAGCAGGGGGAAGTTAGGTAGATATTGCTACCTTCTAAAGATATTTGAAATAGGCACTTCTATGTCTCTCTTTGTAATGGATGGATGGATACACTTTACACCCAGCACTGTTCTAAGCTGTGCTTTATAAATATTTATATTTTTTTACAAATTTTACAAAGATTATTTCATTCGATTATGTTTCATTTTGCCAGGAAGCTACAGTTACTGTGTAACTGTATTTTACATACATACATACATAATACAAAGCAATATTCTAATCATGATCAATGGTGAAAAAGTTAGGTACTCTGACCAAGACAATGATCCAAAGAATTCATGATGAAAAACTATCCACCTTCCAAGAGAGAATTAAGGAATTCTGGATGTAGACTGAAGCATACTTTTTTCATTTTATTTATTTTTATTGATTTGTTTCTCTGTTGTTTTCTTTTGCAATGTGGTTAATGTGTAAATATGTTTTGTATAACTTTACATGTATAATCAATATATTACTTGATTTCTCCAGGAGTTAGAGGGGGGCAAGAGGAAGGGAGAGAATTCGAAACTCAATTTTTAAATGACTGTAAAAATACTTAATGTAATATGGAAAAAATATGTCATGGAACAAATAAAATACATTAAAAATAAAAGATATGTGAGGTGAATGAGAGTAAAGAATGAGGATGGCATCAAATTGCAAGCCTGTATGCCAAGGAGGATGCTGTCCATGAAGTTCAGAAGGAGGAATATTGAGGTAGGGAAGATATAATTAGTTTTAATTTAGACATGTGATGGAACCAGGACATCTACTTTGAGTTGACTAAAAAAGAAGAAGGTAAGGTAGAACTCAAAAAGACTAGGGCTGAGTCTGAAAATATGACTCTGAGAATCACCTTATAAAATAATTAAACCTGTAGGAATTGGTGACATTAAAAAGTGAGACAGCATAGAAAGAAAACAGAAGAGGGTCCAGGACAGAGCCTTAGAGTAAATCTGATTAGTGAATATAAAGAGAATGAAGAATAAGCAAAGGTGACTAAAAATGGTCAAAAAGGATAGGAGAAGCAGGAGAAAGCAATGTCAAGAACACTTAGAGAGGAGAAAGAATTGAGGAGGAGGTGACCAATTGCTGCAGAGAGGTCAAAGATAAGGGTTGAGGAAAGACCATTATATTTAGCTAGTAAGAGAGCAATGGTAACCTCAGTTTCAGCTGAATATTGAGGTCAGAGGCCAGATTAAAGAGAATGAGAGAAGTGGAAGAATTTAGTATAAAAGACTTTTTCAAGGAGCTTAGCTGAGAAGGGCTTGGAGACATATAAGATGATGATTAGTGGGGGCAGTTAGATAAGGTGAATTCTTTAAAGAAGGGGAGACATCACCATGTTTGTGGTCAACAGATAATGAACCACTCAATAAAGAAGAGCTTAAAGAAAAGAGAGAGTATAAATAAAAATAAACAGTTGCTTATTGGGAAAGATGAAATAGCAAGTGCATACAGAGGGGTTGTACTTAGCTCAGTTAATAGCCATTTATTTATCTGAGACTGAGGCGGGTAAAGAGATGGTAAAGATGTCTGAGTAGACGGAGAAGGGGAGAAGATGGAATTCTCAGTGAATTGTCTCAATATTTTGGTCAAGTATGTACCACTGGCAATTTAAAAACAAAAAAAAATTATATTAATCTTATGACACCAAATCTAACAGTCTTTTTTTTTTTTTCTTCTTTGGAGTGGTTCAAAGTCCCTGAGTTTATGAGGTCATTTGGCATTCTCATCACATGCTTTTCCCCTATCTATTTCAGCATTCAGTGTATTACAAACATTTTCAAATTTCTTCACTACAACTCAGCTTTTATCGAACCACTGTTCTCTAACCCCCGGCTTGTTCCTTCTCCACCCCTCACTGCCTTTCATTAATAGATCTGAGAAAAAAATATTCTTCTCTCTATTTCCTCTGGAGACCATCCAGATTTAGGGTCAAATTATATCTGTGCCTGCCTGTCAGGAGTAACTAAAACAATTGCCCCTGGAAGACATTTCCCTCGTACCTTTTATCACAGGAAAAAAGGAGGGATATACACATAAATGATTATTAAGAATATTTTGTTTAAAAAATAAACAAAATTAGATGGAGGACTTGCTATTGGCACAGCACTGTGCTGAACATAGGAGTTTAAGTAACACATTTTTTCTGTCCTCATGGAGTTTGTGTTTTAATGGGAGATAGAAGAATTCATAAGTAAACATAGTATATAATAAGGCATCAGAGAATTGTCAAAATGCTCTGTGGTGAGATCCCCAAGGGAAGTAGAATAGCCTAGAAGTTGTTGACAAGAGTGTAGAGAGAAATAACTGGTTGACACAGTCACCATGGGCTAGCTCTTTAGTATAAGCTATATTCAAAAGAAAAAAAATTTATGCAATTTATAGCATAGCCTGATATATAAACTTTTCCAAAGGAGATCAGAGACACCCAAAACAGAGGGATAGGGGAATATTGGAAGAAAGGAAAAGCACTCAGATAACCAGACTTCTCTATGTCATATCACTCTGCCAAAAAGTGACCTCATCTAGATTTCCTAATCTAATATCAAGACATAGAACTCTATAGCTTCACAAAGACCTTTATATGGGCCAATTTATAAAATACAAGTCCAAAGACTTCATGAGCAAGTCTTGCTTTTATTAATTAATTATATGTTGACAGTATTAAAGTGGGAGGGAAGCTGGTGTCCTCATTTGGACCACTGTCAGCATTTTCAACCTTCCTGCTCTCAAGCTGAATTTCCCTACTTCTCTGACTATAGCAATTGCATATTATATCAAAGCAAAGAAAAAATTATTGTGGATCAAGATGACCTAGAAAGTCTAGGAGGTTTCAATAGAGTTGGGCTTTAAAGGATGAGTAGGAATTCAACAGGCATTAACTCACATATATAATAAATGGTAGCAATATGAAAGCTAATGCTTCTAATATTTCCTTTTGAGCTGTTACCTTTTGCATTAATTGAAACAAGATATGTTCCACTTAGTTAAAACATCTGCTTAGTACCCTGCTCATAAACACACCTGCAGATTGAGTTCACTGGTTCAGTGAGTTTAAATTAGTTGATATCAATGTTATTGATGGCGGAGGGACTAGGTGAAGATACTGAGGTTTTAATGAGGCAAGCCTAGCTAGGACTTTACTTAAGCCAGTTGCTCAGGGGGTCAGCCGAACAGAAGATTCAATCTCAGTGTTTATAAGAGAATTTGGTGCTCCAGAAACTCATCACACAATATTGAAGCACAGTCATCCAATTGCCAGACATCCAAGTTGGCTTGAAGGGAGGAAAGAAAAGTGTAACCCTGACTACAAGAAAATGGTGTCCTTCACAGAGAGACACGGGGATGATAAGTAATGAAATAAGCAGCTACAAATGGTTTTGCTGGGAGCTAAGGATGTGATTATTTTTTATTACTAATAAAAATAATTGACATTTACACAGTGCTTTCTGGTTTTAAAGAAGTTTGCATAATTTTTCTTCAAATTGATCTACCCAACAATTGTCTGAACAAGGTCATGCAACCATTAATTATTGCTATCCTATAAATAAGGAAATGAAGAGGAATAGAAATTTGCTCCAGATCACAGAGTTAAGTGCTGGTCTTGGGCCTCAAACTCAAATCTTCTGAACCCAGATACAGAATTATTTTACAAAAATCATACTTTCCAAGGTGGATGGGAGCTTTGTCAACATCTTGTTCTCAATTTTACAGATGAGTAACTGAAGCTCAGAGTTAAAATCATTTCACGTGGAAATTAACAGGTTTGGGACTCGAATCTAGGTCTTCAAAAACTAAATCCAGGTTATTTTTCCTCTCTGCTAAGATTAGTGTGTTGGGTTTTACAGACCTTCAAAATCCAGTTAGGCCTTTTTAATGGTCTTTTCCTTACAGAGCTAAAGGAAGCAGACAGCCTGGAGAGAAGCAAAGCCTCAAGCTTGGCCAAAGAAAGTCTAGAGTTGTTTACATTCCTAATTACAAAAGCTAATTCTTCAGTTTAGCCAGGTGTCAGTCCTATAGACAAGGTTAATAGGATGTGAAAGGGCGCAGCTGCCACTGCACTAGAGAAGGAGGATGGGAGAGATGAGCACAGCAATATTAATAAGGAGAGAGCCATGGGAAACTGGTTATCTGGAACTGTTTGGAGACTGGGATCAAAGACAAATCTTGCCAATTCAAATAGTTTTCCAGGAATCCCTCTTCCTCGTTCTCCATTACCACTCCATTCCTTGACTTTCTGATTCATTAAAATCATTAAAAATATCATCTTGCTTAGAGGGCAAAGGAAATGAAAAGGACTTAGCATTTATGTAGTGTCTACTATATGTCAGGAACCATGTGAAGCACTTTAGAGATATTATCTGATTTGGTGGAGAAGCAGGGAATGAGCTTGAACATACAGAGAGAAGACATGGCTTAAATCCTAGCTCTTCCATTTACTACATGGGGCCTTCATGAAATTATCTTATTTTTCTGAAGATCAGCTTTCTTATTTGTAAAATGGATTGGAGGAAGGGTAATAATACCTGCCCTATCTCCCTCACAATGTGGGATATTTATGATTCCAGTGAGTTCATGTGCTTAAAGTTCTTTCTATACTATAAAATCTTCATTTTCATTCCTAAAACTACTATTTATAATATGCCACATTTAGGGAGGGTTTACAATTAAGCATTTGCCCCAAATCTCTTATGTTTTTCCTCCAGTCACCCCAAAATATAGGAAACATGCAAGAATAGTGGCCCAGCCAGTATCTCCACTCTGGGCATGCATAAATAACCTACATCCTGCCAACTGACTGGTGCCTTAAACAGACCGATTAAAAGCCTGTTTCTGATCAATGATTTATGGCTCATATTTTTCATGTTAATGAAATGTAATTGCTAAGCTCTTGATGTAATATGGTGGCAAAACAAAAACGTGGCCCGAAAATTAAATCCTAGGTCCCATAAGTAAAACTATGGTGAAACATAGTGATTGCTTATTTCCAAAGTACAGGCTACAAGTTGTTCTGATTTGAGTTGCTTTTTTTTTAACTGAGAGAAAAGAAGTTCTTAGCAGTGTATACTTCTCAATAAAAATTAATGCTTTAACAAGACACCAAATTGCTGCAGCTAATGTACTTTTGAATGAGAACTAAATTTTATTCATAAGCATCAGTGTCGAGACTAAAATAATGTTTTTTTATGGACACTCTGAGCATAAACAGCATTGCTGATTCAAAAGCAGCAATTGCAGCCCAGAAGGAATCAGAATAATTCACATTAAAAAGCGAAGGCTTTCTTCAAGCCCATTTAAAAGAAAGGGGGCAAGTCCAGGCAGAAAGTGCCAAAGGTAGTCTCAGACTAATAGATGAGAAATGAACATGATGAGGACAAAAGAAATAAAATTCATGTGTAGTCTGACTATCTCAAAGAGTGAAAGTCATTTAACCATCACTTCCATATGTCTGCTTTAGAATCTAGGAGCAATCTAGGTCTGAGGCAGGGTAGTTACAAAACCTGCACTGATAAAAAGGATCAATATACTCACTACACATCAGAACTGGAAGGACTCATAATACAGAAGAGACTTTAGAACAAACCAATTCTAGAGCTAAGATGAAATATATAGTGTCTGAGCCAAATGAGAGCTTAAAATACTAGTATTATTAGTAATAAAATGGACCTTAGAGATCTTCCATTAAATTTCCTTCATTTTTACAAAGATAATAGGTGAAATAGTTGATAGATACTAGACCTATAGAATACTGGACCAGAGTTCTATTTCAGGATGAGACTTATTAGTTGTATGATCATGGGAAAGTCATTTTACTTTTGTCTGCATCAATTTTATCACTTGTAAAATAGGAATAATAATAATAGCACATACATTTCAGGATTATCATGAGGATAAAATGAAATATTAGTACAATACTTTGTGAACCTTAAGGCACTTTATATATGCTACTGTTATATTTTCAGGTGATTAATTACATTTCAGCTATTATGGGTAAATTGAGACTCAGAGAGGTTAAGGAGTTTATTTTACCTATGGTAAACTTTACCTAAAGATAAAGTATCAGAGTTAGAAATGAAACTCAGGTCTTCTGGCTCCAAAGCCAACAATCTTGCCATTAGACTATGCTGTGACTCAGCATGTATTATGGATGGATTACAACTTCTGACAATACTATCCCTTTATGGAACAGAATAGACTATATACAGAATATGAAGATCTACAATGATAATGATAGTGATGATAATATCTAAAATTTATATAGCACTTTTCATTTATTATCTTACTTGATCTTCATGGTAACTATCTGAAGTGGTGATTCAGCATCATTTTTCCCCTGGATGATGGAGCTGAAGTACAAAGAAGTAAGTTATGTGCAAGACCACACAAATAACAGAATGAGTGTTTGAATTTCCCATATTTAGATTCTAGAACATACAGAAATACAAGTAGCTTATAAAAAGACATTATATTATAGGAACAGGGCAAAAAACTATTAGTTGGTTGACAGTTGTCTGATATCTTAATCTGGTTTTCCTCACCCTCCTAATTATCTGGATGCTCCTACTTTAGCCCAGTTGCTATTCCTTTAAGTCTATTCCTTTGTATTCAAGCCTTGCCTAAAATCCCCTCCCCTAAATTGTACTTCTGTTATCTCTTTTTGATGAACAACTCTTTTAAAATTTTGTTTTGCTTTTCAGTTTGATTATCAGCCTTATGCTCTAACTATGACTTTGTTATCTCTATTTCTGGTTCAGACACTTTACTCCATTTCTTTTCAAGTGATAATAGAGCTGCTCCAGCCAAATTATCAGCTTATTGGATGAGCCCTGATGGACTGAATTAAGGCAAGTATACTTTTCTCCTGGTCCTGCTATGAACTTCTTCTCATTCTAATACCTAGACTCAAGATTGGTCTCCTTTGAAAAATCCCACTTTTTAACCGTATACCGAGGTAGTTCTAGGTCATTACCTTTCCCCCCAAGGGTTAATTTCTTCTCAATATATTGCCCTTTGTCTCTTTCACTGTGGTCCCACCTTGTTCTTATCAAGGACTAGACCCTTTCCCCCAGCCTAGACCCTTGATTCCAAATGTCCAACTTTCCTTGACATTGTTGCCTGAAATACTAAGGCATCTCCTGCTGCCCACTACTAGAGCTCCCTGACACTGATCACATTATTTCCTGGAGAGCTATTTATTATTTATAGGCCTATACTATATATTTTAACCACTCATCCAGATACCTTCAACTACCCAAAAAAAAAAAAAAAAAGATGTGAGAATAGTTGCAAGGAGGAATGAGAATAGAGGAGGAAAAATGGAGCAGTGGTCTCAGGACCTAGGACAGTTCCTGCATACAAAATACTGATAATGAAATAAGAAAATATCTTGTTATAATATAATTGCTATTACCTAAATCATTTATTAATTTCCTAACTGTTTACTATTCTTTGTTACATGTTATAAAAGGAAAATTACACTAGCATAGGCCTTACTTCAGGAGGCTTAGAGTCTGAGACAATATAAGTGATAGTATAAGTCATAACATAATAGACATGACAATAAATATTAGCAGCTCACATTTTAGAGAATTTTAAGGCTTATAAAGAGCTTTCCAAAAATTATTCTGAAGCATAAATATTATCTCCATTTTACAAATGAGGAAACTAAGTCTCAACATGATAAAGTGATTTGCCTAGAATCACATGACTAATAAGGGTTGGAGTCAGGATCTAAGATCCAAATCCTTATCTTTTGACTAAATCCCAAGTTTTCCATTTTACAACAAGATGTCTCACCCAAACCCATCTCTCCTTTCCATCAATTTAGTCACAGTTTAAGGCACATAATCTAGTTCATGATTATATACTGTCTTGTAATGTTCTGTTGCTATTTTATATGTATAGTCTTTTCCTTAACACAATTATAAGGTCTTCAAGGGCAAGATATTATGGCTTATGATTTTTATCCATGCTTACAGGGCTAATTACATCACAGAAATTTAAGAAATATTTCTTGACTGATCTAATAATGTATTTGTTTGTTTGTTTTTTCCCTCCACAACACAGGCATGTGTATTCTAGATGCTTGATTCTTAATAGCAGATAGCTATTTGATTTCATTAAAATCTATGTAAGCAAGTGACAAGCAGCCTGCAAAAGCTAAGACTAAAAAGCTAATAAGAAATTTGACTATTTTCCCTGATATTGGTTTCACCTTCTCCAGCCCAGTGAGCTCTTGAAAATAAGAATTGTCTGACTTGTGTTACACACTTATTTTGAGTACAACTGTCAGTTGCTTTCTCTCCTTGTTCTCATTCTCTAATTTTAAGAAAAAGGAAATCCTCAGGAAGACACTCATGGGTCTCATTACTCACAATAACTAATGATTTTCTACTTAACCTAATCCATATTCCCAGGTCACTTTTATTATTCCCCAGTAGAGACTAGTAGAAACTCTCCTTAGAGAACCCTAATCTCTCAGGTGAATAGGAATAACCGGCATGCAATTTAATTCCATAAAAGGCAGTCATAGGAGAACATCAAAATCCACATCACTGGTAATGAAAGAAGGGGAGCTCCAAATTATCATAGGTAAAGAAGCTGTTCTCAGTTTCAGACCATAATCTGACATCTTAACTCTACATTTTTTTTCAAATAACAGAAAGATGGGAATAAGTTCAGTTTGTTGAACCCCATAAAATGGAAATAAAAAGATGCCTAAACTTCCATTTCAGGTAATAATGAATGAAATCCTTAAGGTATCCTGGATATGAAATTTACGATGAATGCCTAACCTTATCCCTACATATCTATAAAATTGTACCACAAGATACTGGCAATATTTTCTGGCTTTCCCAGACTAAACTTGTTCATCAAGAACTATTGAAACTCTGGTATCATCTTTTCTCTACTGTCTTCAGCCCCTGAGGCTATAAGTTAAGGCAAATTGCCCTAAAATATGGACCTCCATTACTTATGACCTTTTGTGTCACAAGTGTCTTCATACTTGAACTTACAGAGAAGATTAAAATGTGTCTGAAGCTGCCTCTATTGCTCCCCCTAGGTTTACTGCGATTCTGAAGAAGAGAGTATGTGAAAATAAAGAGAAATAGGAAAGAATTTTTAAGGTCACTAAAGATCTCAGGAAATATTTTATTGAAACCAATTCCTCCACCTTTAAATTGTTATCCCTTGGGCCTAAGTACCGTGGGAGAAAAAAGAAGTAAAACAAAACAAAACAAAACAAAACAAAAAAAAACAAAAACAAAAAAAACCCTAAATTATAATGAGTCTCAAGAGACAATAATACAATTATCTCTATACAAGGGCTGCTGCTATGACACTCTGGGATAACCTCACTAAAAACATCTAAATAACACACCTTGGGAAATGAAGAATTATGGAGAGAAATATCAAAGGTTCGATTTTCCCATTTGCTATTTCTTTTTAAAGGGGGAACTTAAATCATTCTGCTAACAGTTATATACTTTATCACATTAATTAAACAATATACTTTTTTTCTTTTTTAGGTCAAGCATCATGGAATTTGAATTCCAAAGAAATGAACAACTTTGCTTCTTTGTTTATGCAGTTACAGTTTTGATGCTTTTCAAAACAACGTGTTTCAATAAACAAAGGTTCCCCAGTAGAGACTAGTAGAAACTCTTCTTAGAGAACTTTAATCTTTCAAATGGATAGGAATAACTAGCATGCAGTTTAATTCCATAAAAGACAACAAAGAAATTAACTTCCTTTGCTAAGTTTGGAAAATTCATTTGTGACTCAGTTTTCCTTTCTATAAAATGAAAAATTTTAAATATCAATTGAATAATATGAGAATTGATGATGAACATTTTTAAATACTAAAACTTTTTGAGTTATTATAAATTCTTGATACTTTGAAAAAAACTGAGTTGTCTATGGTTCAAAATTTTAAGAAGTATTAACTTAATTATATGTTACCATTATTTTTGTTCTTATGTCACATATATTTCTCAATATATTACTGTCCTCAATTTTCCTCCCAGTATATTACCTTTTAAAAATCAATTATAGCAAATAATAAAAAAGAAAAGAAAAACACCAGAAAAATGGACTAACATCTGAAGAACTCTGATACTATATACAGGATCACATTCATTCACTTTTCAAAAAGTAGGGAAGGTGTTGCCTCATCTGTCTTCTTCAGGGTCAAATTTGGACAAAACTTTACAACATTGAATTTCAATTGCTTTACAGTTGTCTTTAATTTTTATTGTTATAATTGTTATTATTGTTATGATATATCATACATGTTGTTTTACTAGTTCTGATTACTTCACTTTGCATCAGATATTCCTAAATTTCTCTGTATTGCTCACCTTCACTGGTTCTGACACACAGGAATATATTGTTGTATTCCACAACTTGTTTATTTATTTTCCAACCATTAGGCATCTATTTTATTTCTAGTTCTTTGATACTAACAAAATTGATGCTATTAATATGTTATATGTGCAGCTTTTATTTTTTATCATTGACTTCCTTGGGGCATATACTTAGCAATGAAATTTCTGGACCAAATAAATTGTAGATACTTCAGTCAAATTAGACCAATTCACTTCTCTACCAACAGTGTCTTAGGGTGTTATTAACTATCTATCAGTAATGGAAGAGGTATGGTGTGATGGCCAAAGGGTTAGCCTTGGAGTCCTAAAGAACTGAGTTCAAGTCTTATCTCTGACACATTAGTTGTATGACACTGAACAAAATATTTAACCATTCAATATATCCCCAACTCTGAAACTCTAAAATACAAATTGCCCACCTTCACTAATGAATAGTTCCCTTTTCCTGAAATTGCAGGTCCAGACCAATGACAGCAAAAATAATAATAATTGTGTCAAGAAAGGAGAAAGTAAAGCCAGAAAAGAAAGGGAAGAAGAAGAAAAAGAAGGAAAATGAGAAAGCAAAAGAGAAAATGAAAAGGAAGTATATCAAAAGAAAAATAGAGAAAGGAGACAAGAGACAGGAAGGAAAAGGAGGAAGAAGTCTGAGCAGCACCTAACCTGGCCTTTTGCTTTCTGATTATATGTAATTCCATTGGAATTCTCCCCCTTTCCCTAAGAGAAGGTTATCCTTTCCTACATAACTCTGATGAAGCATGAGAACTGGAGGGCTCTTCTCCCAGAGATGATACAACAAACCTCTTCTACAAAGCATCCCCTTATTCTTCTACCCACCTCCCCTCTACTGCTCCTTAAGACTATAAACTCTTGCAGTCTATATTCCAGGCAAGTGAATCCTCATCTACATGCAATCTGCCATTGTTCCTTAATTGATACACATCTGGTTTTCTTCATTCTTCAAGACTGTAAACATTACAAAGAAGCTCTGCCTTGCATTTCTTTTTATCTCTCTCTCCTCTCTTTATTCTCTAGCAGAGTGCTAGCCTGTATTAAATGTGTGTATGTATGAGTGACTATAAGTATCATATTGTGACTTCCTCCATTCTCCAGTGCTCTGCCCAGATTTGAGAAAGGGATAGAGAGCTAGAAGGCTATGACAGAAATCTCCCAGAAGAGAAAATCAGAGCCTCAATTATCATCCTGACACCGCCTCTAATTACCTGTGTAACACTAAGCAAATCACTTAACTCCTTCCAGTATCAGTTTCTTCCTCATTGAAATGAGAGGATTAACTATGTGATCTCCAAGGTTCCCACATTCTGTGACTCTAAATAAAAATGTTGTACTTTCTCTTAATTTGGCTTGATTCATTTCTATTTAAAAAGTATTGCAGATATGTTACTCTCAGGTGTGCTAAGTAAAGAAAGTTGGTTTCACCTACTGCACCATAACTGCAATAGAGATAGTTTAACTTGGATTGATGGCTATCAAATAAAAATGTATCATGTATGGGTGAAGTCTAAGGGTTTAAATGAATGGACATATTATAAAGGACTTAATCTCACTTGTCTGAAGAGCAAATCTTGATCTAAATCTCTTGTCCAACTTGCATAAT
Source organism: Sminthopsis crassicaudata (assembly GCF_048593235.1). Classification (NCBI taxonomy): domain Eukaryota; kingdom Metazoa; phylum Chordata; class Mammalia; order Dasyuromorphia; family Dasyuridae; genus Sminthopsis; species Sminthopsis crassicaudata. The sequence goes on from NC_133617.1 coordinate 630,875,338, forward strand.
ACCCACCCACTTCATTTTATCTGTCCAAAATCCTATGAGCTACTTGCTAAACAATAAAGAAAAAAAAAAGCCTTAGGAAAAGAGACCTCTTGACTGTAAAATGTCTTAAATAGAGGATGTATTCCTTTGGTAGCTTCACAGCCTGGATGCTATTTTCAGTTCCAAAATCCAGCTTTTTTTTTTTTTTTTTTTTTAAAGCAGCTCTGGTACTAGGGTCGCTTAGTTTGTAAGCTGCAGTTTCCACTTAATTGTTGTGTTATAAGAAGTGCCCTCCTGGGACTCAGTGCATAAAGGATGCCTGAGGAGCTTAGCTGGGATTTTGACTGAGTAGGTATAGCCACAGCTACCCCCAGTAATGCAGCTTCTGAGGTTTCAAAGGCACAAGTTAAAAATAGTCTTTTAAGTCACACAATAACTCTAGATGGTGGAGTGCCTTTTAATGTCATGCAAAATCTGGTGTCAGATAAAACTCACAACTAATGGCTTGATGACTGATAAAAGGTTTGAGATAAATACAGCTTAAAGAGATTGAGGGATTGTTCTAGAAAGCAGAGACTGATAGATTATAGAAAATTCTCTAGAGGGGATATGCACACCCACTGTGAGTAAAGGAATTCTTTTTTGAATGCTGAGGGTGAGCCGGGCATCAGATTGAACTATTATTTTTACTGAGAGATCGGGTACAACTGTAATTATATCTTTTACAAGGCTTCCCCAAAGCCCCCACTTCTGTTCGGCTGGGCTTTTGAAAAATGGTGCTTCTTACCCAAGAATAATCTTCAGGATGATTTAGGATTCACCCAACCTGGGACTCTGGATTCCATTCAACATGAAAGTGAAGAAAACACTTATTTTAGAAAGATAAAAGGGAGTAGGGCTTCTATTCCAGGTGCATGCATTGTTGTACCTGTGGAAAAAATGCTCTAAATCACTATTGACCAGAAATCCAAAATTAAGACACCTCTGGGGTACCACTACATACCTCTCAGATTGACTAAAATGACAGGAAAAGATGATGATAAATGTTAGAGAGGATGTAGGAAAATTGGGACAATAATACATTGTTAGTGGAGTTGTGAACTGATCCAACTATGCTAGAGAGCAATTTGGAACTGTTAGAGCTAGCAAACCGTGTATACTCTTTGATCTAGCCATGTCTCTACTGGGTCTGTATCCCAAAGAGGTCATAAAAAAGGGGGAAAAGAGCCACATAAGCAAAAATGTTTCTGGCAGCCCTTTTTATAATGGCAAGGAACTGGAAATTGAGCGGGTACCCATCAATTGGAGAATGGCTAAGTAAGTTATGGTGTGTGAATGTTATAGAATATTATTGCTTTATAAGAAACATGATTTCAGAAAGACTGTAGAGAATTACATGAACTGATACTAAGTGAAATGATTAGAACCAAGAGAACATTGTACATAGCAAAAAGATTATGTGATAATCCAATCTAATGGACATGACTTTTTTCAATAGCAAGGTGATTCAGGCCAGTTCCAATAGTCTTGTGATAGAGAGAGCTGTCTGCACCCAGAGAGAAGACTGTGGGGACTGACTGTGGATCACAACATAGTATTTTCACTTTTTTTGTTGTTTGCTTGTTTTTTATTTTCTTTCTCATTTTTTTCCTTTTTGATCTGATTTTTCTTATGTATATAAGAATCGCATATGTTTAATTTACATTGGATCACTTACTGTCTAGGGGAGGAAATGGGGGAAAGGGAAGGAGAAAATTGGAACACAAGGTTTTTCTAGGGTAAATGTTGCATATATTTTGAAAATAAAAAGCTGTTTAAAAAAAAGAAAAAGAAACAAAATAATAAAAGCCAAACATTTAAAAAATAAATAAAATGTATTCATGTATAACGCATACAAAGCAAAGAGCTAAGAAAGCAAAGATCTAAAATATTCTAGAACAATTTGAGGAAGAAGAGATTGTTCACACAGGACAGAACAGAAAAGGCTTCACGAAAGAGGTCAAGAAGGATTTTAAAAGGTAGATTTTCTGCCAAGCTTAAGGGAAAGCCTACATAAATCTACAAGATGGAAAATGGCAAATTGACTTCAGGGAACAGTTAAAATACTAACTTTGATCTAATTAGAATATAGAGTGTATGAAGGAGTCAAGCAATTTAAAAACAGGAAAGATGGATGGGAACCAGACTGTAGAGAGCTTTGAATGGCAGGCTAAAAGATTGTATTTTATTCTAGAGATAGTAGGGAATCCCCAAAAGTATCTGGAGAGGAGGCAAGAAGTAAAAACCCAGGAATTAAGAAGATGGTTTTGGAAGCCAAGTGAATAATAAATTAGCCAGGCTAATAGGAAAAAGACTAGTTAGGAAGCTATTATAATAGTATAGAAGAGAGGAGGAAAGACCTGAACTAGAATTACAGCCATTTAAGTAGAAAGAAGAGAGTGTATACAAGACCAATTGCTAGAAAATCAATACAGCTTGGGAGCTGATTAGTCATAAGGAAGAATGGGAGGGAAAAAATCTGGTTGTGAACCTGGATAGCATCTCCCTCAACAAAAATGAAGAAGTCTGGAGGATGAAGGAAGAGGGTGGTTTAGCACTTTAAACCCTCTGAGCTTGAGGTAAACAGATAGATTAAGATTACTAAAGAACATTCAGGTGGAGCTTTCCCAGCAGGTAGCTGATGATATACAAATAGAATCATGGAGTTTAGAGTTAGATAATATATGTTGGAGGTTTCTATGTCAGTCAACACACATTTATTAAGAGCATATTCTTTGCTAGACACTGTACTAAGTTCTGCAGATGCAAAGAAAGATCAAAAAAGTCTCTTTTTACAAATAATTCACATTTTGATGGGGAAAAAGGGAGGAAACTTAACCAGTTAGCGGTAAGATATATAAGATTATGTGGAAGGTAATTAATGTCTGGGGGAAAGCTACCAGGGGATTGGATAAGGCTTCCTACCCAAAGTACAAAGCTGAGACTTAAAGGAACTCAGAATTAAGATAAAGGAATGAGGGGAGGCAGCTAGTACAAAGGCACAGAGACAGCAGGTATATGATTGTCTTCAAGGAACTGCAAGGAAGCCATTGTAACTGGGTCAAAGGGTGTATGGAAGGGAGTAAAGGTAAGAAAACTAGAAATGTAGAAAGGAGAATATTATGCAGAGTTTTAAAAGTCAATGCTTTCTGTTTGATCCTAGAGGTAAAATGGAGCCACTAGAGTTCACTGATCAAAGGAGTTCATGATTGGACCTGTGCTTTAAAAATATCATTTTAGTAGTTAAGTGGAGACTGGATGGGAGTAAGAAGAGTCTTGAGGCAAGATCATTCAGATGATTATTGCAATAGTCCAATTGACAGATGATGAGGGCTTGAACTTGGGTTACTGTTGTATGAGTACAGAGAGAAAGGGCAACAAATGTTGGGAAAGTAAAAAGGAGATGATATGTGAATTCAAGGAAGAAGTTAAAATGATTAAATTTTACAGCTAGAGCTGCAAGAGATCTGAGAGACCATTTAATTGAAATTTGTTTACTTTATAAATTAAGAACGTAAATTGAAGAGAGGTTAAGACATTTACTCAAGTGAACATAGATAGGATAAGTCAGAGTTGAGTTTGAACCAGGCCCAGAACCAGCAAGGGTTTCCATTGAACCATATTGTTCCCCCTTTCACCCAAATCAGCAAACGAGAGAATGTGGAGAGAAAATATGACCTAGTCCAGAGTCTTGGAAGGGGGAGGGGTGGATATCTATACTTTGAAGGCAGAAACGAAGGAAGAATAATTGATGAATTGAATTTATGGCCAGAAGGCCTAGGTATGATTCTTGGATCTGCAACTTACTATGTCATCTTAGGTAACTCACTGAAGCTAAGGCCTCAGTTTCTTTATCTATCAAATAGGGATTTCTCTTCTATCTTACTCATGGAAATATTGTGAGAAAAATGTGTATATAAAGTCTCTCTTTTATTTTTCCTCCTTCACATATATACATACATATCTACATATCTACACATATATGTATATATGTGTAGGTAAATGTGTATATATGCAGCTATATTCACATGTGTATGTATGTATAGCCGTATTTAACAATATATGTAATTATATATATTGTTAAATATATATATATATATATATATATATAGCATTTGTACATATGTGTGTATTACATATCATCAGAGGCATACCATTTCAGCACCACCCTTAGAGGTCACCTTGTCCCTTAGCTCCCCTCATTTTACAAATTAAGAAACTCCTCAAGGAGGAGAAATGACTCATTCAAGATCATACATCTAGTTAGGGGCAAATCTTAGAAAGACTTAGCTTAACAAACATTTACTGGGCACCAATGACATCATGCTTGGCATTCTATCAGTTCATGCAAAGAGTTAAGACAGGTATATTCTAACTGTAGTATAGGGTAGGAGGTGCTAAATCCCAAGGGAATGGGGCGAAGTGTGAGAGGGTTTCTGAAGAAGGAATGATCGCATCTGGTTGGGGATGCTACATACGTGCATCATGCTCAAAGCATGCTACTTTATAGCTATCTTAAATTTTGAATTAACAGTTTACAATTGCCCGGATTCCTGGGTGATTTGGAAGGAAGGCCCATCTGTTCCTTATCACCGCTCATCAAACTCAAGTTAAACCATATGGCATGGCCTCTATTTCCCCTGGGGGGGGGGGAACAAACCTTGATACAAGAATGTGTGCCTAGTAGAAGACACCATGGGTTTAAAATATATTAAGTTTTATTACACTTATCTTGGCACATAATATTCTCCTCTCCACCCCCAACCTCAACAAGATTGCATGCAGGGACTATGTCATGTGTCATCTTTGAATCCTCAGCATCTAACACAGCTCCCTACATATAGTAATAATGTTTGTTGAATTTAATTGGCTTCCTGATGTCTATGGATAATGTAGCAGAAAGAACAGTGGAATTACTAGGGCCAACAACTGTGTACTATGAAGTCAACTGCATGCTATAAACTATTGAGCACACCAGCTGTGTGCAGTAGATTATAGAACTCTACTCTGAAAAGCTACTAGAGAAGAAATGATTCCATCAAGAAATGTCCCCAACTCACTCACCCATCTCCTCCCCCCAGCTCCCCATTCCCCCACTCCTTCCACTTCACCCTCCCCACCCCTGCCAAAAAAAAAAAAAAGAAACCTTTGGGGGTAAAAATTTCAGGCACATGGCTGAAAACAGCAAATTACCTAGGAGCTCATTTTCCTTATGCTTTGCAAAAATCTAAGATTCCTTAAGTAATGAAAACCTTAGAAATAAATTCAATTCAATCATTATTTATCAGTGCCTGCTATGAGCAAAGCCCTGTGCTAGGCACTGTAGATATTAAGCAAAAAACAAAACATCAAAACACCAGTGCTTGCCTTTAAGCATATAATATTCCACTAGTCATAAAATCTGATCTCGTATCTATGTGACCCATGATAGGCAGTATGAAAGCAGGATGATACTAGGGAAGTACTCTTACATTTGGCTAAATACTCATCCTATCATGGGACCACAAAAAGAACCCTTAGAATTGTAAAGGGCTTGAAAATCTTATACAAGTACATACCTAAAAACATGAAATTATGATGTGTGTTTATTTTATACACATGTTATAATTATACACATATACTCCCAATTTTGTAGCAACTGAACTTAAAGAGATATGAAATGATTTTACAAAGATAACAGAAGTTTTCTGAGTCTCATAAGCCAGTCGTACCAAGACAAGCCAATGCATTGGAAAAATGCAAGAGGCCACCATTATTAAGTCAGAGAATTCACTGCAGATGAGCGTATCATTTCCATCTGGGTTGAAATATCTGATTGATTATTTTGGAAGATTGTAGCAATAGTCTCAGCAATATGACAACCAAGTTCTTTCTAAAAGATTAATGAGAGTGGCACTTCTGCCTTTCTGATGCTGTGTCAATTCTGCCCAGAAGCTTCAAGAATAATGGTAAGAAAGAACAGGTGTCAACTCAGATATGATTCTGATATCAACAAAGGCTTTCAGTGGTAGAGGGGACTTCAGAAGATATCTAGCTTGACCCCCCAGAATACGATTTCCTCTGCTGCATCCCAGTGAAGAGAGTCTAGAATGAGAATATACAGTTTCAAATTTTTCATCTGTACTCCCTATTTTCTAGTGTGAGTTGTCCCATCTAAAATGAGGGGAGGGATTAGCCTAAATGACCACTAGGTCTCTTCCAGTTCTATAAGCTAAATTTTCATTTTAATTGGAGACCACAGTATAATGGAAAGGACACTGAGCTTGAAATCAGAAGAACAGAATTTAATTCCTGGATATGATAGGAATTAATTAGGATTAATTAGGAATAGGTCCTTTGGGAAGACACTTCAGGTCAATAAACTGACTTAGTTTCCTCATCATCTGAGGATAATAACATAATGGGTACCTTCTTTCTAGGTAAGAAGGAAATTCCTATATAAATATTAGCTGTAATTATCTTTCTTCAATGTCTGCTTGAATAATTCCAGTGATAGGAAATTCACAGTAATATAATGAATATAATTTATTGTTGGAGTGGTCTAAAAATCTATTTCATACATCCATTTGGTCATTTATTCAATAAATATTGTTAAGTACCTAATAGGGTTACCCAGTCATGCCATTCCTGCCTTGTAATATCTTTCCCATGTACTATCCTTCTCTCTTTTGACACTATCAACATTCTAGTGCAGTCTCATCACTTTCCTTCTGGACTACTATGATAATCTGCTGATGGATCTCCCTGCCTCATATTTTTCTCTATTCCAGTGAAGCCTCCATTTAAGGTGTCAAAATGAACTTCCTAAATATAGGTCTGATCATATCCACCTCCCACCCCTATGCAATAAATTCCAGTGTCTTTCTATTATTTTCCATTCAAAAATAAAACACCCAATTGTTTTTTAATATATTTCAAAGCCAGGCCTTTTCCTACCTTCCAAATATTCTTACACTTAATTTCTTGCCACTTTGACACTTGCTTCTTGCTATTCCTTACATAAGATACTATTTTCTACTGCATTTGGTCAGCTGTCTCTCCTGCCTGGAATGCTCTCACTTCTTATACATTATCCTGTTTTTGTGGCTCATTTCAACTCATAGCTAAAGTTCCATCTTCTTCAGAAAGCATTTCCCAGTTCCCTTATTCCCAATGCTTTTCTGCTGAGAATATGAGAGACAGAAAGAAACAGACAGACAGAGATAGAGACAGAAAGACAGATGTGGAGAGAGGAGATATATATATATATATATGTATATATATATATATGTATATGCATAAATAGATATAGATAGATAGGTGGATATCTTCTTTGTACATAGATGTTGACAGGTTAACTCTCAGAATATGAGCTCTTTGAAATCAGGGACTATCTTTTGCTTTTCTTTGTATCCCTAGCACTTAACACCATGCCAGGCACAGAAGAGACACTTAAATAAATTCAACTTGACTTATTCCTTGGTTTTTACCATCTTCTCCATACACATCCATCAAGCCCCTCCCTGTGACTGCAATATATACCCTTTTCCTAGAGCGTTCTTTTCATTCAAGGATCAGTTCATATGCCATCTTTACCAAAAAGTCTTTTCTGATCACCACCACTGTAAATGTTCTTTTCAAATCTTCCTAGAGCATTTTTATATATTCTTGGCTCCTTTTATATGGGACCAGCTATTTTATTATGTTATGTAATTACCTGCATATAAATCATACAGCAGATTATTAGTACGTTGAAAGCAAAGACTATGTTCCCTATCTGTATCTTTAGTTCTTTATACATCATAGGAATTTAATAAATGTCTGTTGAACTGAATTGATTTTTTACCCTGCATTTGTATTATCCTTCTTAACAAGAATAAATAACTAGCACAACATAGTATTTGGAGGCAGATTATCCTCACTGGGGCTCTACTTATTTGTGGCAAATCTCTTTTCAGCTCTCACAGTCAGCACTACCTACTCTGCTTCTCATAGTGTTGTGGGCTGCCTATTCCCTGAAAGAGCTACAAGGGAAGGGTGTTTAAATAAAAATACATATTACAGTTTTATCCCAAGGAAAGTTTGAAAGAGAAATGCTTGAGGGCTACTTGTAGGGATTAGGAAGATAACTCAGTTTATTTGGAGTGGAGGGGAAGCCACAACAGTCAGTTTCTAGAATAGGTTGAAAGTAAGGGAACAGAACAGATAAATTGAAAATCCCAATTCCTTGTAATTCAAGACTTGATATTAGAGTACCTTGAAAATCAGCTATCCTATTTCTTGTTAAAAATAAAAACACCTTAAAGCCAACTATAAATGGTCTTCAATTAACCACAATTTTAAGAATTAAATGCAGTCTGTTCTGTTACTAGAGAACTTACTTGTACTGCTCTTTATATTCTCTCAGTCAAGAGATCCTTAGAGATTTTCCTCATTTTCCTGTGATGTAGGTATAGCATATATTACAACTAAATTGGAAAATTTGTCAAAGTTAATCAATATCTAAACATCTTTAATGTCTATACACCCACTGCTGATTCCAATTCAAATTAATCAAATATGTATTCTGTACCTAGTATATACAAAGCACTATGCTAGGCACTAGAGGAGAGAGGAAGTAGATAAACAGTATAGAAGGGGCTACCATTAAGGCAAAGCTTAAACCACAATCTTCAAAAGTTATATAATTTGAGAATTACATGAAGACTTTATAATCACGTGATATAATCCTTTTATCATATATTGGAGGAAACTGAGGTCTTGAGAAGTAGTCATGGGCAGATAGAGTCATGACCTAAATCCAGTTCTTTGTCTGTTTGTCTTCATCTCTCAAGAATATAAAATCTCACTGTTATAAAAAAGATACCATAGAAACTTCTGACACAATAGTTTGCCTTCCCAGAGGAATTCCATTGACATTTTTATCTTCTAAATCATCAAAGAATTGAGTCCTGTAATGCTTGAGGCAAAAGTCCTTCTTTTTAAGATCTACATTCTTGTCCTTTGCAAACTCAATGATCCACTTTAGCTGAGACACTAAATCTTCTCTGCTGAAATACTAATCAGGTAGTGAGAGAAGAAAGAAGGACCAGCAAAGTTACCAGGTGCCCTGCTTTGGGCAGGATTAGCTTGTAATTTAACTTTCCTTCCTTCCTTGTAACATGTGCTGTAAAACTTTGGACGAGGCATTTCATCCCCTTAGCCCTCAGTTTCCTGGTTTAATAAAATTAGGTGCTGTTTTTAAAGTCTGTTCATGCTTGAACATTTTTGGTTTCCCAATCCCCTTCCAATTCTGGTATTCTATATCTTATGGTTCATTTCCAGCTCTAATATTCTATGTTCTATGGTCCATTTCCAGCTCTAATTTCCATATTCTATGGTCCCATCTAGTTCTAACATTGCTCTAACAAATAACATTATATTTTATTTTTCTCTGGATTCCTCTTCCTTTTTTTTTTAATTCTTTGTGTTCCTCACTATCATCCTCTCATTCTCTCTAACATTGTCCATGGGTCCTTAAACAATAAGAATAATATTTAGTTGCTAAAGTACAGACTAGATTTTTGATTAGAGGTTCCAGGTAATTTAATAACTGATTCTCTAACCATTAGTCTGTATGACTTTAAATCCACATAGTAGGTACTACAAAGCTTAGTAGAAAAATCTTGTAGCACCTAACATAGAATCTAAATAATTTTTTTTCATGAGCTATTAATAGAATTCAGTAGATACTTGTAATCATGGACCAACTATCTGGTATACAGTGTGACTACTATCTTTCTCATCAAATCCTTGATTAGACTTATTTTTATGGCAGTCAGGGCTACCTCCAGTCTTCCAGATCAATATCTTGTCACTGGAGCCAGAGGCTCCAGGGGAGAAAGTGAGGCTGGTGATTTTGCAGAGCCTTTACTCACTTCAGTCTCATTCGGTTCCATGTCATGGCATAATCTCCCTACTGTTATGGTCCTCTTTAAGACAAACAACAACCTAGCACTAATATCTGTCTGCCCAGGTTACATGTACCTTCGGAATCTAATGCTTATTGTGCAACAAGAAAATGGTATTTACACACATGTATTGTATCTAGGTTATATTGTAACACATGTAAAATGTATGGGATTGCCTGTCATCTAGGGGAGGGAATGGAGGGAGGGGGGGGATAATTTGGAAAAATGAATACAAGGGATAATATTATAAAAAATATATAAAAAAAAGACAAACAACAACCTCTTTGAATAGCAGTTGGGGCTCCCCAAAGGTCATTCAATTAGAACTAGCTAGTTGAGCACAGCTCCTTCTTTTTTTTTACCTTTTTTTCCCTTTTCTTTATGCTTTCCCTTCCCTTCTCTTGGTCCACTTAGGATCTCATATTCTTAGTTGTGGGTGCTCTGTCCAAATGAATGTAAATTTTGATAGCTATAACCTTCCAAAATATCTAGAAGTTTACTGGCTAGGATCACTCTTGAACCCAAAGTACTCTGGCTCTCACTGATTGATCAACAATAAGTCCCAGCCCAAGCCCCATTTGGTCATTGTTTGGGCTTTGATTAACTCAGAATGAATGTAAATAGCAATTATTTCTATTTTGGCCAAAAATCTTGAGAGTCTTCCTCTCCCAGACTGATTATTTTTTAACTAGGTAAAAGAGGACATTCTTGCCTCTTTTCTTACCTAGCCTTAATCACTGATTTTGTGTTGTATCAGTCAAAAGGAGATCTATTAAAGACCTTAGCTAAAAAAAACCAAAATCTTCTACTGCATAGAAGACCATCTCTAGTTATCCTTATTTATATTTTGCCACTGGACCCAGATAGCTCTGGAAGTGAAAGTAAGGCAAATGACCTTGCACAGCCCTCCTCATTTAAATCCAATTCTCTTGCATGTCATGGCATCATCTCCCTGATATCATGGTCTTCTTCAAGAAGGAAGGACAAACAACAACAATAACCAACACCAGGGTAGGAATGACCTACATAACATGGTATGGTTAATTATGCCTTACCTAAGTTTGGGGAGCTAGGTGACTGGTTCAGCACTGGGCTTAGAATGAAGAAGACTCATCTTTATGAATTCAAATCTGGCCACAGACACTAGCTATATGACCCTGGGTAAGTTACTTACCCCTATTTGCCTCAGTTCCTCATTTATAAAATGAGCTGGAGAAGGAAATGAAAAATCATTCTAGTATCTTTATCAAGAAAATCCCAAACGTAGTCAGGAAGAGTTGGATACTACTGAAACAATTGAATAATAACAAGTAGCCTTCTCTCCAAATGGTAAATAATGTTCATGGTGAAATCTATATTATCTAATTCCTAACTTACCTTATAATAAGCTTAGGAAATTAACTACCTAAAGCAAAATTCTATGCTTGGTGTGAGAAAAAACATTAACCATAGGGACAGAAGATACAGGTTCAATTTTCAACTAAACTCAACTTACTAGTTGTATGATCATGAAGATTAGTAGTTCCTTTTCTCTCAACCTGTTTCCCTATCAATAAAATAAGGCCAATTATAATTATGCACAGTTATGCTTTCATAGTAAGGCAGAGGTATCTAAATTGATTGTTATTCTCACCTTGCAGACAGAGAAACTAAGATTCATAGTCACATAGTTGCATGACATTTAATTTAGATCTAGAAATTTATACCTGTCTCTTTTGACTCCTATTCTGGGACTCTTTCCTCTATGTGCAATAGTGTCTTTAACTGGGAATAATATAATATATATATATACAAAACAGAAAGGGCCATTGTAAAGAAAACTCTGTGTATACCATAAACCCATCACAGAAGCATAATGTGGGAAAAAGACTGATGGATTTTAAAATGAGAACAGGGCTGTCATCCCAGCTCCGCTACTTATTAGCTCGATGATCACTAAAAAGTTGTGCTCTCTCTGGGCTTCAATAGAGCCAAATGAAATGAGTAAAGCTGTCTTCCAGATCAAACACTGTGAGATGATAGCCATTATTGTTTTAAAAACACAAATCAAAGAAAATTATGTTTATTTCATGCATTTGTATTTTCAATTATGCTGTGTATCTTTGTGCATGTCTCATTTATCCTTTTGGACTATCTACTCCATGAGGACAAGATCAGTCATATTTATCTTTGCTTCCTACCAAATGTGCAGAGGAGGGTTGCATACACAGCAAACGCTGTTAATGTTTGCTGAAAGTTGTTACATGAATGTTGAAGTATCTTATAATTTTGGGAATGAGGAGAATGGATAATTAGTGTGCATGCACATATGACCCTTTTAAACAGCTTTGATTGCAGATGCATCATCATTAGCAGAAGGAAATTAAACTTGCTCCAAGCTACAAAACCACAGAAGTTCCTGGTAACCAAACTACTGGTGAATTTGCAATGCCTGCTATGTAAAGCAACATGTACAAAGAAAAAGCGTGCTAAAGGGAATGTTTGAGAAAGATTTCAAACTCATGGGAGCAATAATCTGATTTTGAAATTAGACTCCCATGATCAACAGATTAGGTGTTTGTCTGGAGGGAAAAATGGCTTCAAATGGCACTTGGGATCACAGAATTTAGAATTGGAAGGGATGCTAGTCAAAGTGCTTTATTTTATTGATTTGGCTGAGGCCCAGAGAAGGATAATAATTTGCCCCAAATCACATGGGTATAAAGTTAAAAAATTAAATTCAAACCAGGTTCCTAGATTCCTAAATAACAGAATCTCACAATCTCAGATTTGAAAGAGAACTCCTTTGCAATGAAGAATTTCCCTCTACAAGATCTTTGAGTGAGGATCCCATTTGGAGATGGATAGACATTTTATAATTATGGGTCTTTTGAAACTGTCTTGGATCATTTTCCAGATCTGAGTGGCTAAATCTTCCACAATTAATAATTCTTATAATATCGCTGCTACTGGGTACAATGTTCTTCTGGTTTTACTCATTTCCTTTGGCTTGAGTTCATATAAGTCATCCCAGGTTTTTCTGAAACCATCCTGGTTATCCTTTCTCATAGCCCTATAGCAATCTATCATTTCTCATAATACAATAATATTCCACAATAATATTTCAATAATTACATACCATAACTTGATCAGTCATTTCCCAATTGAAGAGTACTCTCTCAATTTTTAATCCTTTGCCATCACAAAAAGAACTACAAATAGGTCTTTTTTTATTTTCTTTGAACTCTTTGGAATACGGATCAACAAGTGATATTATTGGGTCAAAGAGTAGACCCAGTTTTTATAACTTCTTGTAAGTAATTACATATTGTTCTCCAGAATATACCTTTACCTTTAGTAGCAAATTGTTTTTGTTTTTGTTTTTTCTTCCACATTAGGGAACCGTTAGTATTGGGTCCATATATGTATATGTGTGTGATGTTATGTAAAATATGTATATATGACATATATATATATACATATATATGTATACATATATATGTATATATATATATATATAAATGGTTGATATTGAATCCCTCTATATTTTCTAGCTTTCTCATTTTGCAGATGAATTCAAGTCTTCCTGATTTTAGCCACAGTTCTCTATCCACTACACCACCTAGATGCCCCATCTATGAATAGGGATAGCAATTATTGCGCTACCAGAGTCTGCACTATCAGACTGCTATCTTTTTTTTTTTTTTTTTTTTTTTTTTTTGCTGCAGAATTTTATTCTCCCATGTCTGGTTTTCTTCCTGTCCTCTAACTTTTTAATCATGTCTCATAACTAGTTTAGAGCTTGATTAAAAACCAAATGGGTAAAGACAAGGAGAGAAGAATCAATGGTAAGGTTTCTGAAGTCACTACTTTAGATGAAGTGTGTTTGTGGAGGAAGGAGGTAGCTGGGAGTTGGGTGCTTTTAAAATGTGACCATGTAATTTTCAGATGCCTCTTGTTTGTTGCAAAGTGTTTTTGAAATGTCCTTAATTCAGAGACTAAGTGCCCCTTGAGGCTCAGGAATACCATCCCGCCATGGACCCAACTATCCTATAGGGACAGCAGAGTGACCTCCTCACATTTGCTTCACTGTTAGATTACCCTCAGGTCCACTTTTTAGGTTCCCTTTCTCTCTGTCTCTTTTTATCTCCGTCTCCATTTCCATTCCTATCTCTCTCTGCCTCTGTCTCTGTCTCTGTCTCTTATCTCCGTCTCCATTTCCATTTCCATCTCTGATTTGTTTTTCTGTCTCTCTGTCTCTGTCTCTGTCTATCTCTCTCCCTCTCTCCCTCCTTCCCCTCTCTCTTCCATCCCCAGCCTCTCTCCATCTCTGGCTTTTTCTAACAAAATATCCCTTTTGTCTAGATCTTAGACCACTTGAACCATCTATTTTTTACCCAAGTGTCAGTATAGTTCTTTTTTTTTTTTTTTTTTTTTAATTTTTTTTATTATATATATATATATATATATTTTATAATATTATCCCTTGTATTCATTTTTCCAAATTACCCCCCCTCCCTTATTCCCTCCCCCCGACGACAGGCAATACCATACATTTTACATGTGTTACAATATAGTCTACAGACTGCTATCTTAAAACTGCATAATAGATCCTGCTTCAGTCTCTTGTTTGAATTCTGTTTGTGTCTCTGTTTCATGTGTGTTTTTTATTAGCAATACATTGTTGGATTCTGGTTTCCAATCCACTTCCATTTTATGGGTGAGTTCATCTCATTCATTTTCACAATTATGATTGCTAACTGTGCATTTCCTTCTTCTGTTTAGCCATTTCTCTCCTTTTATCCCTCTATTTTGTTTCTAATGCCTTCTTTTATCTGCCCCTTCCTTTTTTCTTATCCTTTTCCTCTTCTACTTCCCAATGGAGTAAGATAAAATTCTATTACTCATTGAATGCATGTATATATACATATATATATAATACATATATATGTATTTACATATATGTTTGTGTGTATTCTATTTTTAAATGAATTAGGATGTAATATACAAGCTTTGTCTTCCCCTCCCCTCATCATTTCCCCCTCCACTGTTAAAGCTCTTCCTTGCAAATTCTTTTTTATATGAGATAATTTTTTCCATTCCACTTTTCCCTTCCCCTTCCCCTTTCTCACAGGATATGATTCTCAGTTATTATTTCTTTCATCCTCCTGACATAATTGACTCACTTCTGCACTTAGTTTTTATGTAAAATTCCTCTAACTGTCCTAATAATGGTAGAATTCTTAAAAGATAAATATCTCATATTCCCATATAGAAAGGTATAGAGTTTAACCTTATTGAATCCCTTTTGATTTCTCTTTTGAGTTTCCTTTTTTAGGTTTATAAATTCAAAAATTTTAAAATGAATGTTAAAAAATCTTGTAAAAAGAATGCTAAAAAATTGTTATTATATATAATTGGGGGAAAATTAAATACTATTACATAAAATGAATATTAAAAATATTTTACATGTAATTGGGAATTATTTAACAAACTAAATAAAAAATCTATTAGATACACAAAAAAGGCATAGATTCACTTTCAATAACACGATTATGTATTAATACCTATGAAAGAACTCATGAAGCCACAAAGAAGTATAGAAGAAAATACTTTGGTCTTAAGAGTTCTAGAAGCAATACTTGCTGAGCATATGATATTGTACATCTAAATTGTTTTGTTGTCATTCAGTTACTTCAGTCATGTCTGAGTCTTTGTGATATCATTTGGAATTTTCTTGGCAAAGATATTGGAGTAGCTTTCCATCTCCAGCTTACTTTATAGATGAGGAAACTCAGGCAAACAAGTTAAGTAACTTGCCCAAGATCACACAGCTCATGTTTCTAATACCAGATTTGAACTTGTTTTCCTGACTTCAGGACTACTGTTCTATCCACTGTGTACCATCTACAAAGAATAATTGTAATAGTGATGGGGGTTGAGGTCCCTTTAAGATACCTTTCTGATTTCCCAACCCCCATGATTGACCTTTGATTCACAAATCCTGGTCAAAAAGCACCCTTTTGAATTCCAATGATATCTGGGCCCAGCCCCCACCGGATCTGAGCTGGCTTGGATTTTCCCAGCCCCCCACTATCTGCTCAGGTTTCCCCAACCCCCACAAACAGTTTCTTCCTTATCTGAAAACCCTCCAGGAGCCTGGGATTCCACCCACCTTCAAGATTATAAAAAGGGAGCTCTGGGGCCCAGTTTCTTTGCAGGAGCCCTTCCCCCCAAACATGGTATCCTTCCGGCCATGTAAGGGTTCCTGCCTGCCCAGCGACCACCTTCGGCCCTGATGTCTTTCTATCTTTAACTTTACTTCTAAATCCCTACAATAAACCTTTTTTACCAATCTAGGTTTTCAGGCCTGTAAATTCTTTTCACAAGGGACACTGCGCTGTCATGGGACTATCTTTGCGCTGACCAAAAAGGGTTCCCCCTTCCTTAATTCTCATCAATAGTAATAATATTAATAGTAATAATAGTAATAATTATACTACCAAGATGATTGTCTTAAAACTGCTTTGTAAAATTTAAGATTCTATCATTATTTAGTTAAAAGCCATACCACTTTCTCGTCTCACCGTTATGCGCTCATCAGGAAGTTCTGGGTAACCATCCCTCCCAACTTCACAGTTTTCTCATGTTGTCTTTTGCTTCCCACTTCTGCCTTCCTTAGTTGTGGAATTCCCAGAATCCAATAGTCAATTGTATTCCATTGCCAAATCTTCGTTAATTGTAAGTAGAGAATTTTCTGAGTCAGGTAATAGAAATGGAAAATAATACTGCTCTACAGAAATGAAGTCTCAGAAAAATGCAGGAAAAGCAAAATCTCTGAGTACTTAGACCTAATAGGTCTCAGACTCCATAAAACAGATGAAACTCTATCCTGGGTTTCTCCTCTCAATCAGTACCAAGCTAATGAACTTGGAAAGTTTCTTCCCTGGAAGAGAGCTCCTGATCCACTTTGTTTATGTTAGAAACAGAAAATCCAAGATCCAATAAGATTTTTAGCTGAGAGCCTGAGTTTCCTCCTGATTTAATCTCAGGTTCTAACTTTTAAAAATGTGGCACTGAGGTCAGCACTGGTGCCATGTGAGAGGAGATACTGTTAGGCTTCAATGAATATAGGAAGACACAGCTGGGAAATTTGTTCTTTGGGGACAAAGCACCATTTTTATCTGCTAAGATTCAATTCCTAAACAATATATTGAGACCTATTTTACCTGTCTTATAACAACTGCTTGAAACGTAACAATTTCAGTCAATAACCAGCAGTTTATCTGCATGATACCATCAAATTCATAAGTTGTTTTTGGATTCCCATAGATACAACCTGAAAAATTCATTCCCCCATCTTATGAATTCAATGGAATTGAGAGACAGAGACAGAGACAGAGAGAATATATCGATACACATAAAGATATACTATATTGTTAAATGTCTACTATCCACAAGGAGTTGAAGGGGAGTGTACAAGGATTAAAAAAAAAAAAAAAGCCAAAAAATCCAGACTTGAGTCATTTGCCTTTTGCACTTTGCTAAGTCCTGTCTAAAAGATTTTATTTTCTATTAGTTAGGGGAATGTGTACCAATAAAGGTTAATACAAAACATGTACCCAAAAATGGGGAGGGGAGGATACTCACAAAATTAGCATTGTCATGAAACTCAAGTGAGAAATACTTTGTAAACTTGAAAGCACTTTATAAATAGCAACTATTGCCATTTATTTTGGTGCTAAATTTAGTATTTACCTTTTGGGTCTAGAGGAAAGAGGGGAATCTGAAATCATCACATTTAAAAATCATAAAACTATAATGGTGTTCAATTGTTTTAGTCCTGTTTGATTCTTTATGATCCCATTTGGGGTTTTCTTAGAAAAGATACTGGAGTGGTTTGTTATTTCCTTCTCTATTTCATTTACAGATGAAAAAACTGAAGCAAAATAGGTTAATTACTTGTACAAGCTAGTAACTGTCCAAGGGCAAATGTGAACTCAGGACTTCCTGACTCCAGGACTGGCATCCACGCTGCCACTTAAATGTTTAGCATAATACTAAGGCCATAAAGTATTAGAAACTATCTGTAACATTGGTGCTTGGTCTATATGAATTCTAAGTCTTTTCTAATTCTCTCTGATTTATGTTTCTCCCCTCCTCAATTGTCATGATTCATCAAAAACCTCACAAACTTCTTGTCCAACTTTTCCTCTATATATCTAAAGAACTGAGACCAATGAGTTCAAGAGACTTTTCCAAAGTCACAGAAGTGTCCTTTTATCACTATAATCACCACCACTATCATATTCATCCTAATCATCATCACCATCATCTTCATCCTAATCATCATCACTGACATTAATATAATACTTTATGGTTTACATTCCATTACAGGATCACAAAACCTCTGTGAGGCCAGTATGATGAACATTATTATCCCCCTTATATAGATGAGTATCTCCTGACAGAATATTCCAGATAGGTAATCAGTCATTTAGACTCTGCTAGGACTGTTGGCAGCTCAGCCCATTGTTAGACAGTTCTAATTGTTGTGAAATTCTTTCTTATGCTAAGGTAAAATCTGACTCTTTACAATCTTAGCCATTCGTCCTTCTTCAAAGTCTTAGACTTTGAAAGCTACTCTGAATAAGTCTTCTCTCATCTCAGACCCTTAAAAGTTCCACTACATTTTCTCTGAGATGTTGCCAAGGCAAATTTTTGCTAAGCAATGGAGAGATTTCGCATAGTCTTATACATTTGACTATAAGATAAAAGTTATGTCCCTTAACACATAACTATCCTAAATGATATAAACCAGATGTTTTAAGCCTATGTCCCCAACAGTATCAAGAAATTTCATTATAATTTTCAAAAATATATCCACATATTTATATTCTCCAAACTTCTTTGAAAAGTTACCGCTACAGCCTCAAACTGCTGCAATGCTACAAAGCTAGCTTCAGATACTTACTAGTCATGTGACTTTGAACAAGTTATTAAATCATTGCCTCAGATTCCTCATCTGTAAAATGGGAATAATCATAATACCTACTGTAATGCTGGAGAAACTGAGGCATGATAGAGATTAGTGAATATTTAATAATTTACTTAAAAGAGAGAGATTTACTGGGACCAAGTGGATCCATGGTTTTGTCTCAGGACTGAATGAGACTATCATCTCCAAGAATCTAGCCAACAATGTGCGTTTTCAATGACAGATATGTGGCTCAGACTCAGGGGGTAGACTGAGGTAGGGGCGGAGTCAGGGTTGGGAATGGGACTCTGACAATCCAATTCTGACAGGGTGAGGGGAGGCATAGGAGATATCTGATAATTGGGATTACAGAGTGGGGAGAGGAACCCAACGTTCTCCTAATCTGAATCATCATGACTAGGAGGGAGAGGTGGTTGAGCAGAACAATTAGGGAAACTGAGGCAGGACTGGGTCAGAATAATTAGGGAAACTGAGTAAGGACAATAAAAGAGAACTGTGGCATAACACTACTTCCCAGAGCTAAGAGGATGAAAGACTTAATATCTATAAAGTACTCTGCAGACCCTATATACATACTGTTAGCTTATTATTCATCAATCAACAGATAATAAATGAAAGCTTTAGAAACAGTAAAAGAGGATGACTCATCCTACAGTAGAAAAGAGTGCTGGACTTGAAGTTAAGAGACCTGGATTCATATCCTGACTCCAACATCATTTACCAGTTGTATCATTATAGTCAAGTCACTTCACTGCTCTGAATTTCTGTATACAACGGAGATTTTAAAAAAATACTTGCAAAGCCTGCCTCACAAGGTAGTTGTGCTATAAACCTCAAAGTGCAATATAAATGTGAATTATTATTATTATCAATAGCAATAATAACAGCAATATTAGTAGCTGGTAGCAAAAAAAAAAAGATGCTGAGATTAAGTTGCTTTGGAGTATTAAGGAAACTATCTAGTGAGTGCAGTATCTCCTGCCTCATTTTTATTTGAGCACTTTCCCCAGATCTCTCCTCTGCCTTTGTCACATTCTACTTTGTATCTCACTTATCTGTGTGAATGTCTTTTTTGCACCCTATTAGATTGTAAATTCTTTCAGGGAAGAAGTTGAGCTGTTTTTTCAGACCTTCACATAGTAAAGCCTTGTACATACTAAATGCTGAATACATGTCTGCCAAGTTGAATTAAATATGTCTTTTGATATGCAAATGGAGCAAGGTAATGGGGATTCTGTGACACACAATGAGAGGGGTCAGATATAAAGCACAATAGCCATTCTATTTTGCCAGGATTTTCAAAGCTGTTCAAAAAGTCTAAGAATTATCTCTGGAATGATTTTTTTCTGTCAATTCATAAATAAATCTCTAATTAAGAACACAAGAAGATAATACTACCAATGATGGTGCCCTCAGTAATCCTATGTCAAAAACTCCTCCAAAAGGACATTGACCTATCATAAAGAAAACATATCAGAGATCATTCATCCTCATCTGTCTGACATTCAACACAGACAGTACACAGCTGGGTACTTAGCAAATATTTTGGATGACACTGGTGATGTATAGCAGTATGTCATTATGTATATTTTATAGCCAGGGTAAAGAGTTGGAGTATTATGCCTCTTTGTCCAAGGTTATTTTTCATGAAAAATCTGATTGAGTCATCATAGGATTAAAGAAAGCTATTTTTTCATTCATCATTTCATTAACTGGCTTAACGACAAGAAATAAAGGATGGAATAAATGGGAAAAGCTCTGAATTGGGAAGAGAAGGGAACAGAGTTTCTAGAAATCAGAGATGGAAATCAAACTTTCTTTATATTTGTACAAATTGCCAGGAAAGGAAATAAATACACTGTCATCTTTGTAAAGAAAAACTAAGCTGATGAGGAGCAGTGAAATATTGAATTATCTGTACCTCAAGAGGTTTGTCATTGGGTGGGATTTCTTACATTCTTATGATCTGACACATAGGATTGTTGGGAGGTTTACATGAAAGTATTTTCAAAATGGCCAAGAATGTCACATATATAAGAACATAGCAGGTCAAATGGAAGAAGTGCTGCATTTGAAGTCAGGAATATCTTATTTCATATCCTCCCTCAGTTGTCTATTATAGCAGTGAGGCCTTGAGCAATTAAGTTAATCTATCAACCTTTAACTCTATAAAATGGGAGTAATATTAGAACCCACTTAAAGGGTTGTTGTGAGGATCAAATGAGAACATATGCCTAAAATAATTAAAAGCACTATACAAATGTTAGGCTACTGTTATTATTAAAGTATCGTTGCTGAAATTATTCTTGCTATGACAATTCATCTCACATTAACAATTATGTGGCACAAAGAGGGACATAAAGATTAAATTTAAAATGACCTTGCTGTCATAGAAGAGAACAGAGGGTATTCATAATATAACTACCAAAAAAAAGAATAATTCAGGATAAATATATGAGAGGTGCAAAGTGTTATAAAGCACCTTGACCAGAAGAAAGGGTTATTGATAAGAGATTTCAAGGGAAGCTTCCTTCCTGCAATAGGTGACATCCTAATTGAACTTTAAAATACAAATAAGAACTGAAAAAGTAAAATAGGGGAAAGAACATTTTAGTCATAAGAAATGATGTAAATAGAGAAAAATAGGGCAAAATAGTGATAATGAGTGATTCAACTTTGCTAAAATAAACAATATGAGGAGGAAAGATATAAGATGAGGCTAGAAAAATGAGTTTGGGTTAGATTTCAAATGCCAGGAAAATGTCTTCTTGAGTAGTAAGGGAGCCACTGAAGACTGGTGAACAGAGAGAGACTGGTAAGGCCCAAGACATGCATTAGGAACAAGAATTCCTAAGAACAAGGATATGAAAGATAGTTTAGGCAGGAATTCTTGACCTGGGGAGTGTGAATTTGTATGTGAGTACATACATACACATGTGCATATGTACACATATGTACAAATGTATATGTACCCACAAACATATACATATATGTATATATAATGTGGGTTGCTATGTGCATATAATGTATATATGTGCATACAATATACATTATACAGGTATAGATATAACATACAACCTCTGTGTATGTGAGATATATATATGTATATATATAGATACACAGACCCATACAAGTACAAACATATATGTGTTTATACCTACATATATGCACATTAAACATTTTATACATAAGTAAATAAATGTATTTCAATATAATTGGTTTCCTCTGTGATCCTATGCATTATATTCTACACCTTTTTAAATATTATTCTGAGGAGGAGTATGTTAGCTTCAACAGACTGGTAGAGAGGTTCATGCAACATACACAAATAGGTAAACCAGAATGGACTGAGGTAAGGAAATCCATTAGGAAGCTATCGTGGTAGGCTACAGAGCTCAAGTTACTTGCTAAAAATCTGACAAGAAGGTAAAGACAGAGCTGGGATGCAAATTTAAGTCCTACTTAAGTCATTTTTTAAAGGACTAAAAATTTATATTTTCTCCTTTATATTCCCTGACTGGAGAGAGAGGAGGCTTTTGCTACTGATATGCATAATGAATCCAAACAAATTCTAGCACTGACCGTGTCAAAAACATGTCTCCCTATGCATTTTGAATCTCTGTTGTGATCTTTCCCTTGAATTATTAGTCCATATTTCCAATAGCTTGTAGCATAGTTCTCTGTTGCTATCCTTCTAGAATCTCAAACTCACATATGACTGAACTTACTATCTTCTCCCTACACCTACCCTACTTTCTAATTTCCTTTTTCTTACCCATGGCACCACAATCTTCCCAATGGCTTAGGTTTGAAATCTCAGAGTCATTTTAACTCTCTATTTCCCTTTCCTCAATGTTATATAAATTACTAAAATCCTCCACAATATCTCTCACATCATTTCTTTATTTCTATTCGTAGTCCCACCTAAAATTTCAGTTCAGGTTCTTACCACATCCTCTGAGTATTTTTACTTGTTTATTTTAGTTTATATTTTGTTTTGAAGCAATACACCCTCCCCCCCCAAAAAAAAAACAACTAAGCAAAGCAAATCCTTTCCAAAGTACAAAAAAATACAAGTTTACTTATTAATTATTAACAGAAAGAAATGTCTCTTTTAACTATTTGCCTGGAATATTTTAACAACAACAAGCACATTTATAAATAATACAATATGATTTGTGAAGCATTTCCCACATACAGTAATATACCTGGACTTGGGTAATGCGAATTTGCATTCATTCATTTCTTCAATAAGTGTTAGTATTAATATCTTACTATGCACTTCAGACACAGTGCTAGGCATTGAGGACAAAAAGATAAAAACAAGGAGCTTGTATAATATTTAGGAGGAAGGGGAAAATGAAATGTATACAGATAAGGAAAATTTAAAATATATAGAAAAATTATGGAAAGGCCACTACCAACTGGGGGGGATCAAAATAAGCCTCCTATAAGAAGTGGCATATGAATTGAGTCTCAGAAAGAAGCTAAGGATTCTACTGTGAGGTAGGAATACATGGCAGGGACTCCTCAGGCAGAAACTAGGGCTCAAAGTGATAAAGTGAGGTGCCCTTGGTAAGAGAATTAAGTGAAAGTGCCATATTATAAGACCACATCTGACACAGACAGCTCTACTCTACTGAGCCATCTCATACATAGTTCCTGTCACCAGTCTGTCTGTTCTCCAATGCCAAAAGAATTTTCCTACATAGCAAAATTGGTATTTTAACCCCAAACCTCCAAATCTAAGGCTCATTCAACTGAGGTCTTGATGAGCAGTCAGAAGAATTAGTTAAAAATAATAATACAAAATGCAGATGTGTCTGATTACAGAACTTACAGAAATGTAAGATAACACTCAACTCATCATAGGGCAACCCGTTCAGCCTCTGGTTGGACATGACCACTTCTTAACAGCCCATGCCAAAGAGCGTCCCTTTAATTCAGATGTACATATTAGTGGACCATGTATCTCTGACTAAACAGTCAATTTCATTACTTTGCAGTCATACTTCATCACTTAGTTCAATCTCCTTGACAGTTTCCTAATCTATAAAGTAACAGGCTGGTATTTTTATAATAGCCATTATTTATATAGTGCTTTAAAATTTGCAAAGCACTTCACAAATATTATCTAAGTTGATCCTCCCAACAACCCTGGGAAGTGCTATTTTTTAATAATACAGATTAAAAAAAAAAAACTAGAGCTAAGTGTCACTAGTAAAGTGGAATGTGAATTCAGATCTTTTTGACTTCACATCCTGGATTTTAATCACTGTGCTACTTACCTGCTGGGGACAATTGTACCTGCCTTAAAAGGTTGTTGTAAGAATCAAGTGAATTAATATATAAAGAATGCTTTGCAAAGTATCAATATAAATCTGAGCTATGATTGTTATGATGTATACAATCTCTAAGGACAATAATGTGGTGCAGTGGACAGAGTGCTAGGGCTAGAGTCAGGAAGACTCATCTTCCTCTGGTCGCAGACCCTTACTAGCTATATATGATCTTGGGCAAGTTATTTAACTCCGTTTGCCCCATTTCCATCTGAACTGGAGAAGGAAATGTCAAACCATTCTAATATTCTTGCCAAGAAAACCCCAAATGAAGTCAGGAAGAGTCAGTTATGACTAAAGAAAAACAAATACAGTCTGTTAGCTCTCTAACAATCCTATATGGACTAGCAAAATAAGATTCCAAAGCTCAGCTGCTACTTGTACCCAGAGTCTTAGATAGCACTGATGAGTTGGGAGTTTGTTTATCTAAATCTGTAATTCATGAGAGCCAATCAGTGTGCTTCCCCATTATGATTATCAATTTCTAACAACTATTCAGCTAGGTTTATCCAGAATTTAATAATGACTATTACTAAAGTAATATAGCAAGAAAAATTAGTCTCAGCATCTCCCAAAGTCTATGAGACACTCTAACCCCAGAACAGACAGAATCCAGGAAAAAGATGGGTTTGAACTTAAAAAGTACATGTGGCAAAGGGTTAATTCACAGCTCTGATTTCTGGGAAATTATTTCCTCCATTTAATGGGATACTCATAAAGAAATTAAATCTTAAATACAATATATCTTATCTGCTGGGTTTTTTATACCAGCTTGAAACTTATTTTTCTTAATATGTCCAGACTCTTCTCAGATGTCAATACAAGTATTGTCATCAACTAGAAAAGATTTAAGATGGTAATGGAAGATAAGGAATACAAAACCCTCTGATGCTCAGAAGACATCAAGGTCCTTCTTTGGTTAAGATGAGGCATGACACCTTGGTCAAAGATGAGCTCTTCCTCACCCCCATGGAATTTCTTTGCAAAGGCTTCTCTCTCTCCTTTCTACTACCCCACATTTGAATCTCTAATTCCAACAATCCTTTTGATTCAATAGAGGCCTCAGGAGACAATGCCAAATCCCTCTGCTAATATAAATAGACTTCATGTCATCCAGAGGGGTGTCCAGGTTTTATAAACTATAGAAAATTAAGATTTGTTCTCACCTGAAAAAAAAAAAAAGGAAATTTATTTCAACCCCACATTTACATCACCAATATTATCAACTATGAGTTTCTGAGCCAATCCAAAGAGAAGTAACTTACTTCAAATAAATAGTAAATGGTAGAATCTAGAGTTGACTAAGTTTTAAAACAATTTTCCCCCCTCTTCTACATAGTCTTACCACTACAAGACCTTGCACAAGACAAAGGCAGATGCTATTGTCAAGCTGCATCACAGGAGTGTCATGATGATGAATGAATTAATAAAGAGGCATTAATTAATCACCTGCTATGTTCCAAGCACTGTGCTGAGTTCTGGAGATAAAATCACAAAATATAGAGAGAGTTCTTATACTCAAAGAGTTTATATTCAAGTAGGAATGTATAATATATAGCAGGGAAGTAGTGGCCAGGGAAAGACCCTTTGATCAGAAGTCACAGGGATGCTGAGTTGATTTAAGAGCAGTAAAATGACATGGTTTTTCCAGAAATAATGGCATGCTTAATTTGATCACTTTGCCAAAACAAGACAAAGAAATCTAGCAGAATGGGATGAAGGCTGAGTAGTAAGTGATGATGGCTTAGGTGGCTAATCATTCCAGAAATTGGGGGCATTGAGCCTGGAAGTCCAAGCTACAGAAGTCTGGATCCCACAAAACCAGATCCATTGTAGAAGTTGTTAGCATGCAGGTCCACATAGCAAGAAATAGGTCAGAGATGTCAAGCCAATAGTAAGATAATCCATGTGCAAGGTTAGAAGGGATATAAAACTGAAACAGTCTGATATGTAAGACCAACAGTAGACATACACAGGCTAAGTGATCTGCTTTGTATGCAATCATTAATCAACTCATAGGAAGCTCCTGAAATAATATCTGATCAAATGAAATAGCTATAAAGCACTTAGTACAGGGCCTGCCATGTAGTAGGAACTTAATGCTTATTTCTTTCTTTCTCTTCCTTTCCTAAGATGAGGATTCAAAGGGATTCAAAAATCTTCAAGAAAAGTTATAGTAGAATCAAGAGAAAAAAGAAGAGGAAACACTTAGGCCAATTCTCCTTCTCCTCCAAATTTTAAATTAATGTCTCAAATCAAATTCTGAAGTGGAAGAGACAATAAAAGACCAGAATGAGATCTTCTTCCAGCCCAAGAAATATTGGGAAGTCAGAAAAAGACATATGTGCCACAGGAGGCTCTATGGGAGTCCACATGGAAGTGAGTCAGTGGTAGGACTAGGTAGTAGTAAAAGAAGCAGCAGAAGCTTTGGGATTTCTCATACGCCAGTAAGGGGACTTGGAAACCAGTCAGAAAGAGATTAGAGAGGGTCCCTGGGCTAGCATTGACACAAAAGCAGATACTGTTTGACAATCCTATTGATTTTCCCACATCTTGGTCACATTTCAATTGCAGATAGGAATATTTTCAGTTAAGAGGGCATGGGGGCCCAGAGGAGCAGTATCATTTTTAGTCACAAGGAATCAGAGACCCTGAAGAACAATATTCTTTCCAATCCTGGGGAACAGGAGCTCTGTGGAATAGTATAACTTCTGATCCCAAGGATACAGGAATCCTGAGAAGAAAGCAGTATCACTTTCAATCTCAAGGAAATAAAATCCCTGAAGAGAATTACTGATTTCAATCCCAAGAGGTGAAGGGCCATTCCAGGGTAATAATTTGAATTTAGTGCAGAAAAATAGTGACCACCCATCTCTGTGGATCATATCACCTTGGAAGAACTGAAAGTTGTCAAACCATACAAATTAGCTCTGAAAACATAAAGACATAAAAATCTAAAGCTTTAGACAATGCCCCTTTCCCCCAGGAACAGACCCAACTTTAATATAAATTCAAAATCATGAAATAGGGTAGAAAAATGAGCAAAAAAATCTGATCATAAAAAGTTTCTACAGTAACAGGAAAGACAAGACACAAATTCAGAAGAAAACAATCAAGTCAAAAAAGAAAAAAAAATGAATTGGACACAGGAACAATAAGAATTCCTGTAAGAACAAAAATGATTTTCAAAATTAAATAAAAGGGGTGGAAGAGAAATTTAAAAAAGAAAAGAAAGCAAGGGAAGAAAATTATGAAAAGTCAATTAATAGTTTGGTTAAAAAAAAAAAAAGAAGCCCCAAAATTACTAAAGAAAGTAACACCTAAAGTCCCCCACCAGAATTGGCCAAATGTAAAGAGTTACAAAACACCACTCATGAAAATAACTTCTTAAAAAAACAAAATTGAGTGATTAGAAGAAGTACAAAAACTCATGAATAAAATGAGTTCTTAACAACTATAATTGAGCAAATGAAATCTAAGTCAAAAGCATGAAAACAATAAAAGAAATATGAAATATAACATTGGAAAAACAGCTACTCTGGAAAATAGATTGAGGAGAGATAATATAAGAATTGTTGTACTACTTAAAAGTCGAGAGCAAAGAAAAAGCCTAGATATTATCACGTTTGAGATTTTAAGAAAAGAGTACATTGATTTAAGGGTAAATCTCTGAGCAAGACAACATTTCTTAGCAGGGACATGCTACCTTTCAATTGGAATACATCAGTGGATTACCTTTATTAAAGCCAAAGATTCCTAGTAAAAGGACATTTTCTTTTCTATAAGTTTTAGTGGGTATAGAACAAAGAACAGAAGATGTTATATGACATCATGGAATTAAGAGCAACATGATTGGTTTGCAGAGCCACCTTGTTGCCTTAGGATAAAAAAATAAATCCACATAAATTATTAGCATTTCTCTACTAACAAAAACTTGCAGGAAGAGGACCTGACCTCAGACACTTAATATGTCCTAGCTGTGTAACCCTAGGCAAGTCACTTAATCCCAATTGCCTCAGCAAAAAAAAAAAAACACAAAAAACAAAAAATTGGCAAAACTGGAAATCAGTCTGGAAGAAATTAGGCATAGACCAACATCTACAAAATGTACTGACACTTGGTCAAAATGGATAAATGAATAGAAATAAAGGATAACATCACAGTAAATTAGGGCAAACTGAAAAAATTTACCTATCAGTTCTATGCATAAGAGGATAGTCTATAACCACTAAAAAAAGTGACAGAAAAGGTCACGAGAAATGAAATGGATAATTCTGATTACATAAAATTTTAAACTTAAAATTTAAATTACTAGGGGAAATTTTTATAGGAAGTTACTATGATAAAGGCTTCATTTCTCAAATGTATAGGGAAAAAATCCAAATTTACTAAAATAAGAAAAATGATAATCAAATAATATGAAGAGGCAAGTCTAGAAGAAGAAATTAAAGCTATCAAAAATCACATAAAATGATCTGAATCACTACTAATTAGGAAAAAATCCTCTGGACAACTACTTCACACTTATTAAATTGACTAATATGAGAGAAAATCAAAATAACAAATGCTAGAGAGTGTGTGGAAAACTGGAACAACAATTTGCATTATTGGTGGAGTTTTGAACTAGTCTATCCATTTTGGAGAAGAAATATGCCCAAAGGGCTATAAAATACACATATTCTGAAAGTAATGCAATATTATTGTTCTTTAAGAAATGATGAGCAGGCAGATTTTAGAAAAGTTTGGAAAAATTTACATGAACTGATGCTGAATGAAGCAAGCAGAATCAAGAAAATATTATTAATTATTATTATTAACAAGAAGACTGGGTGATGACCAACTATGACAGATTTGGCTCTTCCCAGAAATTCATTGATCCAAGGTAATGCCAATAAACTTTGGATGGAAAATGCCATCTGCATAGGAATCTATGGAGACTTAATGCAGATCAAAGCATATTATTTTCACTTTTTTCCTTTCTTTTTTTGCTTATGGTTTTTTTCTTGGTTCTGATTTTTCTCTCCCAACATGACTCATTGGAAATATGTAAAAAATGAGTGTGTATATATATAACCTAAAAAATAAAAGTAAAATAGGTCTGTATTCCAAAGAAACCAAAGAAAAGGAGGCAAGATCTATTTAAATAAAAATATTTATAGCAGTTCCTTTTGTGGTGGCAAATTACAATTAGAATTAGAAATCAAAGTAATGCCCATCAATTGAAGAATGACTAAATAAGTTGCATTATAAGATGGTGATGGAACACTACTGTGCAAAAAATAACAAGCAAGATGTTTTCAGAAAATCCTAGCAAGACTTTTATGAACTCATGCAAAGTGAAGTGAGGAGAACCAAGACAACATTATACACAGTAATAACAATTTTATAATGATGATCAACTATGAAAGACTTAACTACTCTGAACAAGACAATGATCCAAAACAATATTAAAGGACTTATGATAAAAAATGTTATCTACATCCAGAGAGACAGTTGATGAACTCTGAATGCAGATGAATCATGCTTTTGAATTTTTCTTTATTTTTTTTATTTGTGTTTTCCTGGAAACATTTTAGGTAGGACTTCACATATATATTTGAAATCAAAGTGTTTACCTTCTCAAGATAAAGGGAAGCATAGGAAGGATGGAGGAAATTTAAAAAAAAAGTTAAAAAATTTTACATGTAATTCATTGGGAAATAATTACAAAATAAAAATATATTGAAGATTTTTAAAAAAGAGAAATTAGAGCAAATGAAAACTATAAGTCAAATAATAGTTAACTCTCATCTTCAGTGTTAGGATATTTATGGCTTTATTATAGGTGATTTGATAATTGACTGGCTCTTGCCTCCAATAACAATTTTGTAAGAACTAGAATATAGTTTGTGGTATTTCTACCTCATATCCTCAAAAACAATTTATCATTTTCCAATTGTCCTTTGAACTTAACCTATACTCTTATTGTGAACAGCTTCAGGGAAGGATCCATTGATCAAGAACTACTTGGCATCTTTTGTGGAAAAAAAATTACATCATACTAAAATTTTACATCACACGAACTTCCTCTAAAGATCTCTCCAGTGCCTATGATACTCAGTGCATCCTGAGTTCCTAGTGAGTCACTTTACTAAGCTTAAATGCCTTTAAATTGATAGGTTATGTTATTTGTCATCTGAAGTCAAGCTTTGATAGTTTCAGAAAAGGGGTGTTTTACCCACAATACCATTTTGAATATTCTGCTAAATACTTCTGCAGAGGTTTCATTTGGTATCAACAGAGGAAGTTCTCACACTAATGAAATCAGTTTCTCTAAGAAGTAAATTATTGCATGCAAAAGAACTGTTTACAAAATAAAATCACAAGAAAGAATCCATATATATATATATATATATATATATATATATATATATATATATATATATATATATATAAATGAAGCTACTGCACTTTTCCCGAGTATTCTGAGTCTCAGCAAAGGAGAAACTCTTGAGATACCACAAGCTCTGAATAGAGGAAGGAGGTAAAAAAGTTTCTGTCTTTAACTTAGGGCTCTACTCAGAAGCCTAACTTTAAGAAGGGAGTGCTAAAGCTCCAAATACTTGTCAGTAGAGATGACTTCAAGAGTGTGATAGAGAGAGTAATGAGATATTGAGAGGAGAATTCCTTTGTCCGGCTTGGCACTATACAGCAAAAGTAATAAAACATCCCAGCCTTGATATATTTCTGAATCCCCCTGACAATGTCCTCTTCAAAGAAAACTGAATGGATCTCCCACTTAACAGAAACACGTATACTTTTGTTTGATACAAAAAAGGTTCTGAAGAGAACAAAAAAATTCTGAGAGACATTAAACTAAAGAGGATAGGGAATATTAAGCCAAATTAAAAGATGTGAAGTTCAGCCTTCATGTGCTCCCTAACAGTAGACAGCATTTCCCAACGGCATTTATTTCTTCATTTTATTTCTTTCTCTTTTTTTGCACAAGGACATAAAATAATCCTCTCAGGATACCTAAATGAAGCATTTTCTAAGCAGGGCCTCTTCTGCCTACTTTTAGAAGAGTTGCAGGTATTATTTTCCTTTAATTACAAAGAAGAGAGTCTCCTTGGATTTTATTGTCAATAACTTTGCATGACAAGGGAGCTGAGAATCTGCAATGGGGAAGGCCCCTAAGCATTGAATTTAGTTCTGGGCATTCTATGTTATATAAGGGAGGATTGAAGAAATACTAATGTTTAATCTGAGAAAAAGTGTATATTATAGCAGTCAAGTTAAGAAGTTATTCCATGTACAGAATGAGGAATATGATGGTGCTATTGTCTTTTATCTTATCTGACTTATCTAGAATGTTATATGTAAGTCAAGGATAAGACTTCAGGAAGGTCAATGGCAAAGTGAAATGTCTCTAGAAGTCAAGCAGGATGGTAACATGATTGTGAACAATGCCATGTAAGGATTTGTTGTTTTTTTTTTCCTTTTTTTTTATAGTAGTAGACATATTCTTTATTATTCACTTCTACTTTCAGATTTTTTCCCCCTGAGGCAATTGGGGTTAAGTGACTTGTCCAGGGTCACACAGCTAGGAAGTGTTAAGTGTCTGAGATCACATTTGAACTCAGGTCTTCCTGACTTCAGGGCTGCTGCTCTATCCATTATACCACCTAGCTGCCTCAAGGATTTGTTTTTTAAAAAAATAAAGATGTTAAAATATTTAATATTTTAAATGTTTTTTAAAAAGACACTCCAAAAGGAAAAAAAAAAAACAAGGGAGAGAGGGAGGTCATGATTTTCTCAAGTATTTGGAAAATTAACATGAGAAAGACTTTGCATAGCACCAGAAGGTAGCAAGAAGAGTAAAAGGGTAGAAGGTATAGAGAAATAAATTTTGTATAAAGAAAAACAATAATTGGATGTGTCAAAAATTGGAATGAGTTTCTGCAATAATTGAATCCACAAACAATTTACTCTATGTCAGGCACTAGACTAAGTACTGGGGGTACAAAGAAAGGCAAAAATATATTCCAAAGGAGTAGTCAGTGTGAATATATATATCCTCATCTAAGATATATAGAGCTGGTTAATGATAATCTCAGTGGTTAAAGGGATGGGGAAGGTTTCTCAAAAAGTCTGAGGTGGAGTGGGTCAGACCTTAGGCCTGCAGGCCTATCAAATGGTCTCTATTCTCCTAGTTCTGCAGGGCAGGAAGATAGGGCCTTGGGCCCAGGTTGCAGGAAGTTACATGATCTCTAGGCCTAAAGTTCTGTAGGGTAGAAGCTTCAGGAAGTGACATGACCCACAGGAAGCAGACAACATTACTGACCATTGGTCAATAATGGTTACTTCCTTTTTAGTCCATCCAAAGAAAAATCTTGGATCTTTTGCTATTTAAATAATGTACTATTTCCAGCTGGCTAGGGCCAGGCACATGCTGGGAGATGGGAGCTGAGAGGCTCTATGTCAGCTCAGGTGTGCTGGAACCTCTCCTTGCAAGGAACAAATAAATGCTTTCTCTCTGTAGCTGTAGATTTCTCTGGTTAGTTAATTTGGGCAAGGGGGTCTAGCACCTATCCCACGTGGTGGGAAGGCATTAATGTCCGTGATGAAGACTGTATAACAGCAAGAAAGTAAGATTTGAGGACTGCAGGAGAGATTTCATGTAAGTATCAAAGGAAACTAGGAAAGAGAAGGGAGAGCATTCCAGGAATGGAAAAGCACAGAGATATGGAGTATCATGTCTGAGAAATAGAGAACTGAATCATAGGGTACATGGATGGGAGAAAAGTAAAAGAAGATCAGAAAAGTAAGAATAGACCAAGTTATAATAAGATTTAAAGGAAAATTTTATTTGATCTTAGAGATAATGGGGTGACACAGTAAGATCTGTGCTTTAAAAGAATCACTTCGACAGCTGAGTTGAGGATGCATTGGAGTAAGGAGAAAATTGAGGTAAGAAAACCACTTAGAAGTATTGTATAATAGTCCAGATGAAAGAGAGTATCTGAACTAAGGTGGTAGTTGTGTGAGTGGAAAGGAGATACATGTGAAAAAAAATTTTTTTGAAAGTTAAAAACAAGATTTGACAAAAGTGGATATAGGGGGTGAGTTTTTGAGGATACCATTAAAATTGTAAGCCTGGTTTCTTGGAAATATGGTGGTTATCAAAAACACTAGGAAAATTGGGATTAGAAAAGTGTTTAAAGGGAAAAATAAAGGATTTTATTTTATATATGATGACTTTGAGATGCTTCCAGGACATCCAGTGTGAGATGTTCAAAAATCAATTGGTGGCATGGGACTGGAATTCAGAAGATAGATTAGGATTGGATATAGGAATGTGGGAATCATTAACATGGAGATGATAAATGAACACATGGTTGCTGATGAGATTGCCAAGCAATATAGTATAGAAAGAAAAGAGAAGAGAAACAGGATAGTGCCTTGGGGGATACCTATAATTAACAAGTATGAAAATCCATTAAAGGAGATTTAAGAAAAAATGGTCAGATAGTAGGAGAACCAGGAAAGATGATTTCATGAAAATCTAGAGAGACAAGAATATCTAGGTGAAAATGGCAATTTGAAATGCCACATGGTTTGAAAAACAAGAAAAGAACCAGATTTAGAAATTTTGATTTAACCACTAGTAATTTTGGAGAAGGCAGTTTCAGTTGAATGATGAAAAAGGAACACAGAATAGAAAGAGTTTAGAAGAGATGAGAAGTGAAGGCACCTGGTATAGATAGGTTTCTCAAAGAATTTATCTAAGAAGGAGAGGAGTAATAGCAGAAAAGAACACATTACGATGAAAAAATCAACTAAAAAAAAAAAAAAGATGGGAGAGACATAGGAAAGTTTGAAGGCATCAGAAAGGTGCCAGAATAGGAAGAGACTGATTGATTAAACAGACTATGGAGATGATAATGCTAGCAATCTACTAAATAAAATAGGAGGGAATCAACAATGCACCTTGGTCTTCGAAATAAGAAGACTCTTTTCTCCAGAAGACGGCAAATGATGGGAGTAACTTAGGGTTGGTGACTATCTGGGCATAGCTAACAATAGGAAAGGGAAGGTAAGAATTAAATCATAATGTAAAGTGGGACTGCTTCACTCTGGTGTCAAGACAAAGGAAGGGGAATGCACCCAGTGAAGTAGTGAATATCTAGCAAAGAATTAGATGGAAGTAAGAGGACAGGCAGCTAGGGATAGGGGACATGGTTTGTATATCTCCAATGAAAGGTTCAAAATCACTGGGACTGGAGAGAGAATATGGAGGATGAAAGTACCCTAACCATGGAAACAGGAGTCCAGACAAAATGACTGGATAGAAAATCACTGTGGAACATCAGTGAATATATTGTTCAGTATTCTCCCTCATGGTAGGTGGTGATGTAATCCATAAGGCCCTAGGAGGCTCTCTCATTGAAAGCAAGACTCCATAGAAATAATTTCCTTGGAATTCCAAATAGGAGACAGGATGTGGTGACAAGAGATAGGGAAGCTAAAGACATCTGTGTTGGATCAAGGATGGAAGCTGTAATGATGACAGGGATACCAAAGAAGGTTTTGGGACAACTGGAATCTTGGAGGGAATGGCTAAGGTCCCCGGAATATTCCCCATGATGCTGGAAAACGCCAAAGTGGGAGTTAAAAGACAGGGTCTTGGGCAAAAGTCAAATGGCTGGTTCTAGTCACAAATAAGGCCCTGGATAGAGTCGTCACCATAGTCCTTCAAGTGAGGAATATACTCCAATTTTCTTAGGACACCATGGAGAGGAATTCTGTTTCAGTACAGGTTCAGTAAGATCTCCAAGTTCCCTTTCTTGCCTCAATATTATACTATATATTTAGCTACTTGTTAAGAATGCCATAAAAAGGACTTCTACTCAAGTATTGATTGAACTATGTAGCATCTAATGCTCCATGTTTTTCATGCTAGTGGATTCTGCCTCATTAGGTAGCTTTGAAAATCTGAAGGAACAGGGGTTTGAAGCTGCCTAAATTCCCTGAGGTCACAAAAGCCAATTAAACCTGAGTTTTCTAGAAACTCTAGGAAATTAAATTTTGGGGTTTTCTGGTTTTTCCAGATACCTTTGAGGTTTTAAGCAGCCATACTTCTTTTTTTAAGTGATTTGAGATTACAGGGTTATTGTTTTCTTTTTCTAAAACTTAACACAAACTGCTGCCCCGCTTTTCTAAATCTAGGATAACACTGAACACAATTTAATCTCTTCTTGATGCCTTTGTATCATTGCACATAGTAGGTACTTAATAAATAGCTGTTGAATAAATGAACAATATGTATGACAAAAATTGGTGCTACTTCAAACAGACTAGATGATGCTTGAAGTTCAAAGTCTAAAATCCTATCATTATGGAGATCAAAGGTTTGTGATTTGTAGAATGAATGAATGAGTGATGAAGCATTTTATTAGGTGCCTTTTTGAGGGCTAAGAATGACAGGAGAGAACTGGAAGGAATTTCAGAGGTCATCTGATCCAATTCTTTCATTTTAGAGATGAGGCAACTTCAGCTCAGGGAGAAGAAATGACTTACCTTAAAATTTCACAGCTAGAAAGTAGAAAAGTGAGCATTAGAAGCAAGGTATCCCAACTCATTTTCCCTTGTCCTACCAACTATATACCACACTACCTGTATGTGGACATGTTTATGTCTCAGGCAGTATCTGGAGTTCTGTTTCAGGACTGAATTCAAAAGGACTTTAGGTTGTTCTTCAAAATTACCCTCATACAAAGCAATAACAAATGCCCATTAACTTGTACGTAAAGGCTCCACATTTGGATTTGGTGGACCCTCATTCCTGAGAACCACATTCTGATGACTCCTTCCTCTCCAGGACTCTCTTCTCTTATTATTCTGTGATGTAATGGAGTGATGCTCACAAGACTTAACAGGATGTTAACAGCTATTTGCCTCTGAATGGGACAGACGTGGGTGATTTTTTTTTTTTTTTGGCAATTTTTCTTATCTCCCCTTTTAACTCTCAGGTCATTAGTTGTCATTTCTGCAGCTGCAATTATGAATGCCTCTAGCAAAACCTCTGACCTACTAATTAATTGTTTATATTTTGTGAATGGGGGGGACAATATTAAACAAGAATCATGCCTAAAATGAGTTATGAAAGTTCTGAATGAATCTACTCATAAGTATACCATCTGAAATTTAGTAAAAGGCTTTGTGACAGGTTTCATCTGCATATATTTATCATTATATTTCTTTCTAAATTAATGATGAATTTCTGAGTCCTGCTATGTGTGATATACTGGAAAAAGTGATGAATTTAAAAAGGGTTCTGGATTAGTCTCAAGTCTAATATTAGTTATAGGACTTTGTGCAAATCATTTAACTCCTCCGTGAGAGACAGAGAGTGAGAGACAGAGGGTCAGAGAGACAAAAAGACAAAGACAGACAGAGAGACAAAGAAACATACAGATAGATACAGAGAGAAAGAGACAAGAGAGACAGCGAGAAGTATAGACATACATATATAATGAAGACCCAGCCCTAGACTAGAGCCTGATAGTCCCTCTCTTTCAACTATAAATCCTTTGACTCCTATGGCCAGAGTTTTAGGAATGGGGAACAGGTGAGGGATAGGGAAAAGCAATCTTTGGGAAGTAGAATCTAAAAATTAACAAAACAAAATATAATTTTGTCAAGAACTTTTCCAAAGAAACAACAAACCTAATTTTCTGATACATAGAAATAAAAGCTGTGTGTGTGTGTGTGTGTGTGTGTGTGTGTGTGTGTGTGTGTGTGTGTGTACTAAGAAAAATAATGACAGGGGAATGACAAAAGACCCTCAAGTCCAGAAAGGATTTATGTATATAAACTACCTCTGTGCATTAGTTACTTCTGATCTATTCACTGTACTACAACAAAAGAAAGCTTTGGGATTTGTTCTGTAATATTCATATCTAAGAGATTTAGCTATTTTCTTGCTAAACATAGTATCCTATTAGAATCCCCAGTAAATCTTGATGAGTGTAGGTTTTGTTTTGGGTAGCAGTTTTCAACTCATCAAAATATTTCTAACCCTAGAATATAGTCACTGTACCATGCCAGAGGCTTATGTATCAACTTCTCCAAAGTTGCAGCCTACAAAACAGGTCCACAAAATTCAACAGCATTTTTATATGATAATAACAAAATCTAGAATCTATTTTGTTTAAAGTCCCATTCAACATACTGTCACTGAGAATGCTAGCAAATAACTAACTCTGCTACTAAAGGAGGCTGAGGTTGAAGGGATTGATTAAGCTTAGGAATTCTGACCTGAAATAGAGCTAAATTCATTCAGGGGTCTTCACTAAGTTTAGAAACAAAATAATGAATTCCATGCATGAGGACTAGAAGCTATTAGGATACCTACTGAGGAGGTAGCCCAGATCAGAAATGGAACAAGTCTAAGCTTAGGATTGAGTAGTCCCTGGACTTCGAGCAATGCTGAGATAGAAAAACCCACAGTCCATGGATAGATAGATGGATAGATGGATAGATGGATAGATACATAGATAGATAGATAGGCATACAAATAAATACAAAATATAGCAAATATTTGTTAGTTGGTCCACAAAAGTACATTCAAAACTTAAGTAGATTCAATTACAAAATTACAAATTACAAAGTGCTATTTAGAGAAATAAAGGACAATTTAAATTTCTGAGAGAATATGCAATGCCCATTGAATGGCCTTGCCAATATAATAAAAAAGACAATGACATTAAAATTAATTTGCAGATTTAGTGCTATTCTAACCAACTTCCAAAATGATAATTTATAAAGTTAAATAAAATAATAATAATAATAATAATAAAATTCATTTGTCTGGAATAACAAAGACAATAATTTTTTTTAAACAAAGAAGGAATTAAAGGAGAACAAAAAATTTTGATCTCAAATTGTATTCTTAAGAAGCAATCATTAAAACTATTTGGTATTAGTTTAAAAAATAGAAAAGTGGATCAATGGTCACACACTACATAAGGAAGAATCAGAAATAATGAAACTCAGTAATTAACATATGATAACCCCCCAAATATAAATTACCTAGAAAAGAATTTTTCCATTTGATCAGAACTGCTAGGAAAAGTAGAAAATAGTCTAGCAGAAATTAGGTTTAGACCAATTTATTATATTATGTTTTTAATAAGTTAAAAATGAATACATGAATTGAATATTAAAGATAATACCATTTCAAATTAGAAGAGAAACAGACCAAACAATGGACAGACACAATTATAAGAGATAAAGTAGATCATTTTTACATGAAATTGGAAAGCTTTTTCACAGACAAAATTAATCCACTTAGGATAAGAAAGGAAACAGTCAACTTTGGAAAATATTTGTATAAAATATATTTGATATGTGTTTGATATTCAAGATGTGTAGCTAACAATCAGAAATACATAAACTATAAGCCCTTATGTAACAGATTAATGATTAAATGATATAAAACAGCTCTACAAAAAAAAATTGGAAATAATTAACAATCATATGACATAATACTCCAAATCACAAATAATAAAAGAAATTCACCTAAAAAAATTTTGAAGCTTCATCCAACACCTAAAAATTTGACAAACCATCGT
The DNA here is from genome assembly GCF_048593235.1 of Sminthopsis crassicaudata. Taxonomy (NCBI): domain Eukaryota; kingdom Metazoa; phylum Chordata; class Mammalia; order Dasyuromorphia; family Dasyuridae; genus Sminthopsis; species Sminthopsis crassicaudata. Next base: position 630,914,216 of record NC_133617.1, read on the forward strand.
CAGCAATTGTAGCATTGTAGGAAATTGTAGGAAAGACAAAAATGCTGACATATTATTAGTAAAAAAAAAATTACTAAAATGTTCATACTCTTTGACCACTGTGAGGTGACTGACGCAATAAAAGTCTTCATATACATTAAATATTGATTGCAGTACTTTTCTGTGGTGAAAAAGAAGTACAAACAAAAATGTACTCATTGAATAAAGAGCTAAAAAAGTTGTGTATGGATATTATGCTATAAGAAAAGATGACTATGATAAATACTATGAAAAGGCTTATATAACCTGATAATGAAAAATGAAATAAACAGATACAAAATTATCAAGGTACACAATAAATTCAACAATGTAAATGGAAAAAAAAAAGAACCACAAAACAATTGTAACTGAATGTTGTGAAATCATAAGGAACAAACCAAAGAGATGTGGAAATGTACCTCCCCACCCTATCTCCTTTAAAGAAGTTGATACCTATCGATTTGGAACATTATTTACAAAACTAGATCTTTTTCACTGTTGATCAATTTTATGATTTTTTCTTCTTTTATTCCTCTTTTTGCTTCTTTAAATATTTGTTATAAGGAATGTTACTCTAGCAGAAGTAAGAAAAAGGAGTAAATCTAATAATGTGAAAGTACAATATATTAATAAAATCTAGTTTTAAAAAGAATCATGGAGTCAAAGAAGTCTAAAAAAAGAAAGGACTTGGATTAAAAAAAGAAAGTTGAAAATAACCTTAAACTACTATCCCCTTTAAACAAAATTAAAACAATACTTCAAATGAAATTTTGGAGTGAAAGAATGAACAAAAGTTTCAGTTTGAGGCATCTTTCCAACCTAAGAAAACTTGGGCAGAAGAAGTTTCTGGCACCAATGCAGAAACCTGTCCAGAGTCCACAAACATGGTGGCAACAATAGCAGCAGCTTCAGGAGTTTTCAGGCCACATTCTATGTGTGTGTGTGTGGGGAGGTGTGTCAGACAAATGGTCAGAAAGAGATTACAGGACACTTTTTGCTGGCACAGAGTATATCTGGAAATGATCATCAGCTCTATTGTCTATTCACAGGTCTTGGTCACAGGTCCAGGATAGACAGAAGCAGTGAGGGGTCAGTCACAAGATATCAAGGGCTCTGAACACAGTTTCAAAGCAAAGAGAGTGCTAGTGCTAGTGGTTGAAGAAGATCAGATCCCCTTCTTGGATAAAGACCACCATGGTAACCACAAAACTTTCAGACTATTGGAGCTAGCTATGAAAACACCAGGATGAAAAAGCCTGACGCTTGGGACAGTGACTTCCTACCCATGGTTGAACAATGCCAAATTATTACTTAAAGTTCAAAGTTAATAAATACGGTATAAAATAAGCAAATAATAATAAAAAAAGATTTTGACTATACAAAGTTCCAACATTGGCAGGAAAGACCAACATGAAAACTCATGAAAAAGATATCAATATAAAAACATCTACAAAGTCTCAAAAAATGCTAACTGGATCCAAGCCTAACAAGAATTTCTAGAAAAGTTAAAGAAAGAGCTAAGTGATAGAAGGGAAAATGGGGAAACAAATGAGAGTAATGTAAGAAATTTTTGAAAAGAGCATAACTTGGTTAAAAAAAAAAAGGGGGGGGCATCAAAAAAGTGAAGAAAATTAACACCTTAAAAACAAAATTGGTCTAAAGGTATAAGAGGCACAAAAATTCCCTGAAGAAAAAAATCCTTAAAAATATAATTGGTCAAATGGAAAAAATAATAAAAATCTCAATGAAAAAAAAAAACTTAAAAATTAGAATAAGCAAGTGGAAAGCTAATGATTCCATGAGACTGCAAGAAACAATTAAACAATGTTGAAAGAATGACAAAAATTAGAAGAAAATGTGAAATGTCTAATAAAGAAACTAATCTGGAAAATAGATCATGGAGAGATAATTTAAGACTACCTGAAAACACATCATATTTCAAGAAATTATCAAGGAAAATTGCTTTGATATCTTAGATACAGAAGGTATGATAGCAATTGAAAGATACATCAATCATCTCATAAAATAGATCCTTAAAAAAAAAAAAACCTCACAGTAATATTATAGCCAAATTCTAGAGTTCTCACAGCAAAGGAAAAAAAAATTGAAACAACTAGGAAAATAATTCTGTGGATTCACAGCTTCCATATTAAGAAGCAGAATATTCAGAATATGATGTAACAGGTTCTACATTAAAGAAGCAGAGGACTTGGAATATGATGTTCCAGAAAGCAAAAGAGGTCACATTACAACCAATAATGACCACCCATAAAAACTGAGTTCATTCTTTCAGGGCGAAAATACTGGAATGAAGTACAGGACTTTCAAAAATTTTTGCTGAGAAGACCAGAGATCAAAAAAATTTTGAAATTTAAATAACAAGACTCAAGATAATCATAAAAAGGTAAGCATGAAAGTATAATGATAAGGGTCTTAATAAAGTCAAATTGCTTACATTCCTATATGCTAAGATAATACAGGTATATCCTAAAAAAGTATCATCATTAAAGCAATTAAAAGGAATTTATATAGAAGGCATTATGTGTCAATTATGTTGAAATAATCTCTAAAAACAAGAAGATCTGAGAAAAAAGGATACACTGGGAGAAAAGGGAAGGGAGAGATAGAATGGGGGAAATTTTCTCACATGAAAGAAAACAAGGAAGAGCTTTAATAGTAGAAAAGGAATTGTGGGTGGTGGCAGGAAATGCTTGAAGCTAATTCATCAGAATTGGTTAAAAGAGCAAAAATACAGACATATATATACAGAGAAATACCTTGATATGGAAATGCAATTTAATAGGGAAATAAAAGAGTAAGAATATCAAAATGTGAAGATGATAAAAGGGAAGATGATTTAGAGAGGCAGTGGTTAGAAGCAAAATAGACTTTTGAGGAGGGACAAGGTAAAAAAGAGAGAAGAAACACTAGAAAATGTGATGGAGGAAAATACACAGTTAGTAAACATAACTGAAAATGTGAATGTGATGAGCTCACACATAAATGGAAGCAGTTAGCAGAATGGATTAGAAACAAGAATCCAACAATATGTTGTTTACAGAAGAAACACTTGAAACAGAAAGACACACACAGAATTAAAATAGAGGGCTGGAACAGAATTTAATATGTTTCAAGCTAAACTAAAAAAAAAAGACAGGGATAGAAATTATGATCTCATATAAAGCAAAAATAAAAACAGATGTAATTTAAAAGGGATAATAAAGAAAACTACAGTTTCCTAAGATACCATAAATAATAAAATAAGGTTTAAAAATTTATAGCAAGTTTATCTAATAAAGAAGTCATTTCTCAAATTTCTCAATAGAACTTAGTCAAGATTCATTTCCAAATTGATAAATGGTTAAAGGATATAAACAGGCACTTTTCAGTTGAAGACATCAAAGCTATCTAGAGAATTATTAAAAATGCTCTAAATTACTATAGATTAGAGAAAACAAATTAGAATTATTTGAAGGTAACATGTCACAACTATCAGAAATGACAAATAATGGAGAGATTGAGGGAGAAATACACTAATGAATTGTTGATGGAGTAGTGAAGTAGTCCCACCATTTTGAAATAGGATTATAAAACTTTGTATACTCTTTGACCTAGCAATACTACTAGTAGTCCTATATTCCAAAGGGATCAAAGGAAAAGGAAAAGGATGTATATGTACAAAAATATTTGTATCAATTCTTTTTGTGGTGGCAAAGAATTGGAAATCAAGGGAATGTTCATCAATTGGGGAAATGATGAACAAGTTGTGGCATATGATTGTGATGGAGTATTATCATGTTATAAAAAATGACAAAGGAGATTTTCAGAAAAACATGAAAAGACCTATATGAACTGATGGAAAGTGAGAAGACCTGGGAGATCACTGTGCACAGTTAACAGCAATGTTGTAACGATCGACTTAATGATGAAAACCGTGGGTATTTTGTTTAATACAATGATTGAAGATATTTCCAAAAGAGTCATGATGAAAAAGTGCTATCCACCTCCACAGAAAAAACTGATGAATTCTGAGTACAAATTAAAGCATAATTTTCTTGCTTTCATTTTTTTTTTTGCTTTTTAAAAAATATGGCTAATGTGGAAATATGTGTTGCATGGTTTCACATATATAATTGATACCATGTTGCTTGACTTTTCAGTTGGTGAGTGAGATGTGGGAGGAAGAAAATGAAATTAGAAATCAAAATTTAAAAAAGAAAAGAATGTTAAGAATAAATAATACATTTAAAATAAACAGAAGAACAGAACTAGGAAGAGTCCTAAAATTTAGAATGTTTAAATTGGAAGAGACCTAGAATTCAAGGCTTTGAATATTTGTATGTGAGGCACTTTACAACATAGGTGTACATTGGATGGGCCAGATTAGCTAGAAGAAATTTTGGGATATAGAATGTTAGGTTTGCAACTTAAGAGCCCATTAAGTTTACCCCTCATATTTCACAAAGGAGGAAGATGAAGTTGAAAAGGGAAAACTTGACTACCCTGAAGTTATATTGCATATAACTAGCAGAGCATGGACTCAAACACAGATCTCCTTACTCTGAGTCCAACCTCTTTCCACAGGGCTGACAGTATCTAAGTTTAAACTGCTTTTTCCCAATTCCTCTCCTGTAATATACTCAGGTAATAACATTTTGATTTCCTTGGAGAAATGTGAAGAAAAAGAGGCAAAGGGCAATGAAAAATGATAACTGCTCAATGCTTTGACCCAATTGTGAGTTTATCTTGGTGAAATTCAGATTTACTATTTATTCTAGAAAACCTAAGTACCTTCTATGTGCAGTTATGTGAATATTACTGAGGCAATTTAGCAATAAAATGTGACTGACTTCATTATGGAAAATGGAGGAGAGAACATCTGATCTTAAATCAGAAGGAGGCTGACCAGACTGTATTGGCACAGAGACATGTAAATTCCCCTTTAGGGATGAGGAGAACTATATTGGGAAAAGTGACTTTGTTATTAAAATTCAAAATTGCTTTAAGTCCTTTTGTTTAGGTTGGTGCCAAAAGGTAATTTATGTGTAAAGCTGTAACAGGCCATATGGAACTTCCTATGTGCTTCCAACAGTGCTGGCTGCTAACTCTCTGACTTCAAGGCTTTCTATCCCCAAGGAAAAACATACTGACAGAGAATGCCTTGATTCTCTAGATTGTTCCAACAGAGGGCTATTACATGAAAGTCCACCTCTTATTGGAAAGGAGTTGTCTGAAAAAACTGATCTTTGTTTAGCAAATGTTTTATAAAACAGAGCAATTTAGAATAAGTATTTAAAAGCCAAATTCCAAAAGGATAACATTTTTGGTGGGAAGACTAGTTTCATTATTATTAACAATAAGAACAATTCACATTTTTACAGTACACTGAGGTTTGAAAGGTATTTTTTCATAATGATCTTATGACATAGGTAGAGTAAGAATGATTATCCCCATCTTTCAGAGGAAACTGAGGTACAGAAAAGTTATCTCTTCAGGGCTATGCATCTAATGTCAGAGCTGGGAATCACATCTGTCTTTTTAATCTTTCTATTGTACCATGCTATATGTTCCTTTAAACTGCCCAATCATCTATCCAATAAGACAACAACTACTTATTAAATACTTACTATATATAAAATACTATGCTCAGTGTTGAGAGGAAGGGAAGGTAGCAGGTATTTAGTAAGTGCCTGATATATGCTTAACAACACTTGAGTGACAATAAAGATTAATATTGATTTTAAAATATTAGAAGAGGGCATCTGACACAAAGAAAAGATAAATTATCCAACAATAACTATATAAAAAAGAATGTGATACAATCATGAGAGGTAGGAAGTTTATGTACCACAAAGGAATTAAAGATAATTTCCAATGTAGGAGATCCCAGAAGAAATTTCATAGATGAAGTAACATTTGAACTGGCCTTTTAAGGTAAGATAAATTTTAACAGGCTGAGATGGGAATGGAGAAAGAAAGATATGGGTAAGGAGGAAATATCTTTCGTATTGTGAAATGTCAATGTGGGAGAAAAAAGAAAATGAGTAATAAGGATCATGTATAAACACAAAAACATATTGTGTTTTCAGCCATAAATACCTTTGTATGTGTGTATACCCATTAATGATCAAAAGAAAAGCCAGAACACAGGAAGATAAATCAACAGGAAAGATACTAAAATTAAAAGGGACAATGGCTACCAAAACATCTAAGAGATTACAAAAGATCTCCAAATAAATATTATAAAGTGAAGGAAATTGAACCAGTATCTGATAAAACAGAGAACCTTTTGGATTCCCAAGACAGCATGGAACCACAGCCAGACATTCTAGATCATATCAAGAGACAAGTTAGAATTTCAAGAGAAGTTAGAAGGGAAGAAATGGCAGAATTACACCTCACACAGTAAAAATGATTAGCAGAAGATAAAAACTTGAGCTGCAAAAAAGTTGCAAGGAATGAAGGAGAGAACAACAGAGAAAAATGCCAGTATTACTGAAGAGAAAAAAATCTAAAAGAAGAAAATTTAAAAATAACAATGTTAAAAAACTAAATGATCTTTATACAACCAATAAATCATACATTAGAAAGTCTGAATTAATTACATTCTATGGTTCTGATAGAACATTGTTATCTTGGTTTAGTGATATTTAAAGTCACAAAATTTGAAAAATGTACCACAAAAACTGAACTGATGCTGCTCACGTTTTCAAAATGTAAGTCAATAAGCTTGACTTCAACTTATGGCAAAATTCTACAACACTAAAGTGATAAATCTAGACAAACAAGGAATGATCGCTATAAGCTAGCATGGGTTTATCAAGAGCAAGTCCTGCCAAATTAACCCAAATTTCTTATTTGGTTGTATTACTAATGGAGTAGATTGACAGAGGTATAATCTACATAGATTTTGGTAAAGAACTTAATTTTCTTGTGGATAAGATAGAGAGATGTAGACTATATGAATGTAGTTAAATTAATGAGTATGTGTTGAGCATGCCTAAAAGGAGACTTATGAAAGAAGTGAAACTATATGTATCTGTTGTTCCTTTCAAGTCAGAGATTCTACAATCCTTTTTTTTTCCACCTTTGCCTAGACTACTATATGCCCCCTTGACCCCTCTACATCATCCCCTACAGCCTGAGTTCAAATACTTTCCATCTCCCACTTCCTGCTCTGCCTGAAATGTGTCAAATGACTCCTACCAAACTGTCTTAGTTCTTTCATATTTTCATTCAATACGCTCCTCCTGGAGAGCATGCATCTTGCTCAGCTGTGTTGTCTATCTCCACTGCACTTATCACTGAGGTTTCTTTGCTCTCAGGCAATCTCATTAAGCTGACTTTAATTACTTATGTGAAGGAGAAGAGGGAGGCTTCTCATGTGCCTCTCCAAAAGAGCCATCTTTATTGATTGGATGGTGAGAGGATTTTGTTAGGCAGAGGATTAGAAAAGGTTACTTTCCCTAATTCTCTAACACTCTTCCTAGTGATAATTGGTTCCCAGGTGAAATGCCATCCCAAACACATATTCCTTGCTGTTTGTTTTCCTTCTTCAGTTGCATCTGAAGTGAAGTTTATCACAGTTGAAAAATATGGCTTCCCACTATCTCTTCTGGTGGATAATTGAGAGTTGCCTAATAGGCTTCTGCTACTGGTGTTACAAAGGTTGCTTATGATTCACACCACTGCAACAAGGTGATTTACCAGTGTTTTGCTCATGACATTGCTCAGGTTGCTATCATTCATGCAGCTCTTCCCATAGTTCTTGGTCAGTCTCTAGGAGCAGTTTAGGACTTTAGGAATGATGCATTTCCTAAATCATGAGACAGGCTTCCATTTGTTATGTATAAATTTAGGGACTGGGCCTAGAAAAATTCTGAGGTTACTTCCAACTTAAAAATCTTGCACTTTTAAGAGAGATTAGACTTATTTTATTCATTTTCATTTTATATACTTCTAGGGGAAAAAAAAGAGTAGCTGTAACATGGAAGTCTCAACAAGAAGCATATGCTTCTAACTGTAGTGATCCTCCTCTATCTCATAAATCTTCTTCTGTTCCTTCCTTTGTACTAAGGGCATCCAGAGTAGAAGCCAGAATGACAAGAGAATCTGGAAACCACATCACAGGAGAATCTGTTGAAGAGTATAGTGACATTTATACAAAGTTTAGAGGGGTGTGATTACCACCTTCAAAAATATGAAATTCTGTGCTCTCAAGAAATATTGGACTAATTTTGTTACTTCCCATATTATTTTATTAGGAGAGAAAAAAGAAAGACTGATTATAGGAAGGTGGTTTCCACAATCTATAATCTGTCACACAGAAGAAGGCACATATTCTGGAAGTATAACATAAATTCCTTAACTAGAAGATATTTTTCTTTTCCTTGAATCTTTGCTAAGTTTTCTTTATAATTCTCACCAAGCAACAAGGTAAAGAAACATCTAGGGTGTCTATGACTGTACAAGATCTTTTCAATCCCAGAATCACATGCCAAAGCATTTATTTTGCTAAAAGCCCTGCATTCACAGAACATGAGGGAAATAACCCCCCTACTTCCACTTTTTTTTTTCCCTAGGTACTCTCCCTGATGCCTAACTCTTATTTCATAGATTTAGTATAAGGTTAGAGAAACATGATATTGCTAAAATAATAGAAGTACTGAAAAGTGATCAGGGTGATCAAAGATCAGGCAAATGATTACAAAACATAAAGCTATTAAGAGTAACCTCCATTCCCAGAGGCATTTTTATGAAGTACTTTCTGTTAGGCATTTAGTGTCAACATTAATAGTCCCATTTCCCAGATAAGGAAATTGAGTCTCAGGAAAATTATTTTTTTAATTTTTTTTTATTAATTTTATAATTATAACATTCTTTGACAGTACATATGCATAGGTAATTTTTTTTACAACAATATCCCTTGTACTCTTTTTGTTCTGAATTTTTCCCCTCCTTCCCTCTATCCCCTCCCCTAGATGGCAGGCATTCCCATACATATCAAATATCTTTATAGTATATCCTAGGTACAATATATGTGCAGAACCAAATTTTGTTGTTGTTCTTGTTGTTGCAAAGGTAAAAATAACCTGGGGAGAAAAACAAAAAATGCTAACAATTTACACTCATTTTCCAGTGTTTCTGCTCTGGGTATAGCTGATTCTTTCCATCATTGATCAATTGGAATTGGATTAGCTCTTCTCTATGTTGAACATATCCACATCCATCAGAATACATGCTAATATAGTACTGTTGTTGAAGTGTATAATGATCTCCTAGTTCTGCTCATTTCACTCAGCATCAGTTGATGTAAGTCTCTCCAAGCCTCTCTGTATTCCTCCTATTGGTCATTTCTTACAAAAAAATAATATTCCATAACATTCATATACCATAATTTATCCAACCATTCTCCAATTGATGGGCATCCATTCATTTTCCAGTTTTTGGCCACCACAAAAAGAGCTGCCACAAACATTTTGGCACATACAGGTCCCTTTCCCTTCTTTAGTATTTCCTTGGGATATAAGCCCAGTAGTACCACTGCTGGATCAAAGGGTATGCACAGTTTAATAACTTTTTGGGTATAATTCCAGATTGCTCTCCAGAATGGTTGGATTCTTTCACAACTCCACCAACAATGCATCAGTGTCCCAGTTTTCCCACATCCCCTCCAACATTCATCATTATTTGTTCCTGTCATCTTAGCCAATCTCACAGATGTGTAGTGGTATCTCAGAGTTGTCTTAATTTGCATTTCTCTGTACAATAGTGATTTGGAACACTCTTTCATATGAGTGGAAATAGTTTCAATTTCATCATCTGAAAATTGTCTGTTCATATCCTTTAACCATTTATCAATTGGAGAATGGCTTGATTTCTTATAAATTAAAGTCAGTTCTCTGTATATTTTGGAGATGAGGCCTTTATTAGAACCTTTAACTGTAAAAATGTTTTCCCAATTTGTTACTTCCCTTCTAATCTTGTTTGCATTAGTTTTGTTTGTACAAAAGCTTTTTTAATTTGATGGAATCAAAATTTTCTATTTTGTGGTCAATAATGATCTCTAGTTCTCCTTTGGTCACAAATTCCTTCCTCCTCCACAAGTCTGAGAGGTAAACTATCCTATGTTCCTCTAATTTATTTATGATCTCGTTCTTTATGCCTAAATCATTTTGATCTTATCTTAGTATGTGGTATTAGGTGCCATACTAATTTCCAGTTTTCCCAGCAGTTTTTGTCAAATAATGAATCCTTATCCAAAAAGTTGGAATCTTTGGGTTTGTCAAACACTAGATTGCTATTTTTATTCACTATCTTGTCCTGTGAACCTAACCTATTCCATTGATCAACTAGTCTATTTCTTAGCCAATACCAAATGGTTTTGGTGACTGCTGCTTTATAATATAGTTCTAGATCAGGTACAGCTAGACCACCTTCATTTGATTTTTTTTTTCATTACTTCCCTTGAAATTCTCAACCTTTTGTTCTTCCATATGAATTTTTGTGGCAAGTGTTTTGTAATTTTGCTCATATAATTCCTGACTTTCCTTTGGTAGATATATTCCCAAATATTTTATACTATCGACCATTATTTTGAATGGAATTTCTCTTTGTATCTCGTTATTGGATTGTGTTGGTAATGTATAAAAAAGCTGAGGATTTATGTGGATTTATTTTGTATCCTGCAACTTTGTGAAAGTTCTGAATTATTTCTAATAGCTTTTGAGCAGTCTTTAGGGTTCTCTAAGTATACCATCAAGTCATCTGCAAAGAGTGATAATTTGATTTCCTCATTACCTACTCTAATTCCTTGAATCTCTTTCTCGGCTCTTATTGCCAAGGCTAGCATTTCTAGTACAATATTGAATAGTAATGGTGATAGTGGGCGACCTTGTTTCACTCCTGATCTTACTGGGAAAAGTTCCAGTTTATTGCCATTACATATGATGTTTACTGACGGTTTTAAATATATGCTCATTATTATTTTAAGGAATAGCCCATTTATCCCTATACTCTCAAGTGTTTTTAGTAGGAATGGATGTTGGATTTTATCAAATGCTTTTTGTGCATCTATTGAGATTATCATATGGTTTTTGTTAATTTGGTTATTGATATAGTCGATCATGCTAATAGTTTTCCTAATATTGAACCAGCCTTGCATTGCTGGTATAAATCCCACTTGGTCATAGTGTATTATCTTGGGGATGATTTTCTGTAGTCTTTTTGCAAATATTTTATTTAAGATTTTTGCATCAATATTCATTAAGGAGATTTGTCTATAATTTTCTTTCTCTGTTTTCAGCCTACCTGGTTTAGGTATCAGTACCATGTCTGTGTCATAAAAGAAATTTGTTAGGACTCCTTCAATCCCTATTTTTTCAAATAGTTTATATAGCATTTGGAGTTAGTTGTTCTTTAAATGTTTGGTAGAATTCATATGTAAATCCATCTGGTCCTGGGGATTTTTTCTTAGGGAGTTGGTTAATAGCTTGTTCTATTTCTTTTTCTGAAATGGGACTATTTAGACTACTTACTTCTGGGCAAGCTATATTTTTGAAGGTATTCTTCCATGTCATTTAAGTTATCGAATTTATTGGCATAAAGTTGGGCAAAGTAGCTCTTAACTATTGTTCTAATTTATTCTTCATTAGTGGTGAGTTCTCCCTTTTGATTTTTAAGACTAACAATTTGCTTTTCCTCTTTCCTTTTTTTAATCAGATTTACTAAGGGTTTGTCTATTTTGTTGGTTTTTTCATAGAACCAACTCTTAGTTTTATTAATTAATTCAATAGTTTTTTTTTAACCTTTAATTTTTATTAATCTCACCTTTTATTTTTAGAATTTCAAGTTTTGTGTTTGTCTGGAGGTTTTTTATTTGTTCCTTTTCTAGCATTTTTAGTTGTAAGCCCAATTCGTTGACCTTTTCTTTCTCTATTTTATGCAAGTAGGCCTCTAGAGATATAAAACTTTCCCTTATTACTGCTTTGGCTGTATCCCACACATTTTGATATGATGTCTCATTATTGTCATTTTCTTGGTGAAGTTATTAATTATGTCTATGATTTGCTGTTTTACCCAATCATTCTTTAGTATGAGATTATTTAGTTTCCAATTATTTTTGGTCTATTTTCCCCTGGCATTTTATTGAATGTAATTTTCATTTCACTGTGGTCTGAAAAGGATGCATTTACTATTTCTGCCTTATTGCATTTGATTTTGAAGTTTTTATGTCCTAGTATATTATCAGTTTTTGTATAGGTTTCATGAAATGCTGAGAAGAAAGTGTACTCCTTTCTGTCTCCATTTAGCTTTTGCCAAAGATCTATCATATCAAAATTTTCTAGTATTCTATTTACCTCTTTGACTTCTTTCTTATTTATTTTATGGTTTAATTTATCTAATTCTGAGACTGCAAGGTTGAGATCTCCCACTATTATAGTTTTGCTGTCTATTTCTTCTTGCAGCTCTCTTAATTTCTCTTTTAAGAATTTAGATGCTACACCACTTGGTGCGTATATGTTTAATATTGTTATTGTTTCATTATCTATAGTACCCTTTAACAAGATATAATGCCCTTCCTTATCTCTTTTAACTAAATCATTTTTTTGTTTTTGCTTAATCTGAGATGAGGATGGCTACCCCTGCTTTTTTGGCTTCACCTGAAGCATAGTAGATTCTGCTCCACCCTTTTACTTTTATTCTGATTGTATCACCCTGTTTCAGGTGTGTTTCCTGTAAACAACATATAGTAGGATTCTGGCTTTTAATCCAGTCTGCTAACTGCTTCCTCTTTATGGGGGAGTTTACCCCATTCACATTTATGGTTAGAATGACTAATTCTATATTGCTTGCCATCCTGCTAACCCCTGCTTATGCTTTTCTCCTTTCCTTCCTTCTTACCCCCCTCCCCAGTATTAAACTTGTGAGCACGATTTGCTTTTCATACCCCTTCCTTTTTAGTATCCCTCCTCCACCTTAAAGTTCCTCTCCCTATTTTACCCCTTTTCCTCACAATTTCTGTATTCCCTTCCCCTTAGCTTACTCCTTCCCTCCCACTTTTCAATGAAGTGGAAGAAGTATTACCATAAATCGAATATGTCTATTGATACACACTATGTTCATCCCCCTCCTTTCTTTCTCTCAGATATAATAGGTTACCTTTGCCTCTTCATGAGATGTAGTACCACCACTTTACCCTTTTTTATGATATAATTTCCTTTCTACCTCTAGTTTCTAGGACAAATTATACATGTGTTCTTTACATATCTTTATGGCAGAAATATAGTTCTTAAGATTTCTTTTTACCTTTTTTAGAAATCTCTTGAGTTCTGTATTTGAAGATCAAACATTTTGTGTAGATCTGGTTTTTTCATCAAGAATAGATGGAATTCATTCAGTTCATTAAATATCCATATTCCTCCCTGGAAAATGATGCTCATTTTTGCTGGGTAAGTTATTCTTGGCTGCATACCAAGTTCCTTAGCCTTTGGGAATATCATATTCTAGGCCCTTTGTTCCTTTAATGTGGACACTGCTAGATCCTGGGTTATCTTTATTGTGGCTCCTCCATATCTGAATTGCTTTTTTCTAGCAGCTTCTAGTATTTTTTCCTTCATCTGATGGTTCTTGAACTTGGCCACTATATTTCTTGGCATTTTGATTTTAGGGTCCCTTTTAGTAGGTGATTGATTAATTTTTTTCAATATCTATTTTACCCTCTGTTTCCAAAATGCCTGGGCAGTTCTCTTTGATAATTTCCTGGAAAATAGTGTCCAGGCTCTTTTTTTTCCTCACATTTTTCAGGGAATTCGATTATTCTCAAATTGTCTCTCCTGGATCTGTTTTCCAGGTCTGTTGTCTTTCCAATGGAGAACTTGACATTCTTTTCAATTGTTTTGCTTGACTACTTCTTGGTTTCTCCTTGAGTCATTCATTTCTACTTATTCGAGTCTAATTTTCAATGATGTATTTTCTTCACTGACTTTTTTTTTTAATCTTTTTGTAATTGTCCAATTGAGTTTTTATCTTCTATGGAATTTTTTTCCATTTCATCAATTTTATTTTTTAGAGAGCTGTTTTCTTTTTCCAACTCACTAATTCTGTTTTCCTTGGAGTTGTTTACCTTTTCCAATTCACTAATTTTGTTTTTCAATGATTTGATTTCTTTATCCACTTTAAATGCATGGAATGACTTCTCCAGACTCTCTTGCCAAGCTTCCCTTTCCCTTTGCCATTTCTCTTCTATCTCTCTTTTGAGAGCCTTTTTCTCTATGAAAGTTTTGTGTATTGTGTAGCAGATCATATCTCCCTTAGGGGATTCCTCTGGAGACAGTCTGCTTTTAGTCTCCTCAGGGTTTGAAGTCTGCTCTCTATCCATACAGAAGCTGTCAATGGTTAGAGCCCTTTTAAATTTTTTTGTTCATTTTGTCAGAGCAGGAAACGAAGAAAACAAATTGACAAGAGAAACAATTGTTCTGTTTCTGGGGGGGATGGGACTGGATGGTGTTACTGTACTTCCTCAATAGACTGCAGGAGACAGCAGCAAGATACTAACAGGACAGTGATGGCTGTGCTGAGTCTGTGCTCTGAGGCTCTAAGAACATACTGAGTCACTCTGGGTGGGGGTGGGGGTGGCCGGGTCCTGAGAGCCACTAGCTTTCCGGGGTTTTATTCTTTACCTCCAGTGTTTATATCTTCTCTGCTGATCCTGGCTTGCTGCCAAGACAGAATATCCAGGTAGGTCATTTCACAGAAATGGAAGAGATCTCCTCCCTCCCCCCTCGGGTCTGCACAGTGTGAGCTGGCTGCTTGCCCTTAGTCTGCGACCAGTCTGTTTCATCCCCTCCCCAGAGCAAACACAGACCTTTTCTGGCGAATTTCAAGGATGTCTTCTGTTGGTGATTATTTGTGGGTTTTTTTTTTTCTGGTCAAGCATTAATTCTGAGGCTTGTCATGAAGTAAATCCTGAGAGAAAATGCAGAGCTCAAGCAGCTGTGCACCTCCTTGCCTCCATCTTGGCCCTGAAGTCCGAGTCTCAGGAAAATTAAACAAACTTTCCTAGTGTCATATAGTATAAAAGAATCAGTGTTGGAGCTAAAATGAAACTTCAGATGCCTAACTTTAAAACTCATCATCTTTATATTTTATACTTATACTGTATCTTCTCAAATCAAAACCCCTGGTCTAATCCAGTAGTTTCATCAATTCCTTCTGTATGATCAAGAGCTTTGTTTTCATGTCACAAACATTCTCCCTGCCCTGAAGTGGATAGGAAATGGTTTGCCTCACTGAGTTCACATTTCATTGTTTAGCTCACCAAGTGAAGCCATAGGTGACCTATCTTTACTAAACAACAAAGTGTGCACTTTGAAAGTATTTATCCCTCTAATTGGTTTATTCACTCTACCAATGCCAGTAGGACAAGGGAGAAAATAGAATAAGTATTTAAATAGAACTTATTTTCCAAAGAAATCCCAATAGACTTTGGACAGAAAATCCCATCTGCATCCAGAAAAAGAACTAAGGAAACAAAATATAAATCAACACATTCTATGTTCACTTCCTTTTTCTGGTTTTTTTTTTTTTTTCTCTCTCTCCCATGGTTTTTCCCTTTTGCTCTGATTTTTCTTACCCAACATGATTAATAAAGCAATATGAATTTTTAAAAATAAAATAAATAAATAAATAGAGCTTAAAAATAAATGTGCCAGACACATTTCATCTTCACAGTAACCCTGTGACATAACTGCTTTCATTATTTCCTTTTTAGAGTTGAGGAAATTGAGGCAGAGATTAAATGACTTGCCCATGGTCACACAACTATTAAGTGTCTCACACTGGATTTGAACTCAGGTCTTTCTTACTTCAAGCTAGTCCCTAAGACTCCTGAGTTCAGCTCGGTAGATATAAAAGTGTAAGGGGAAGTTTGTGGATTGGAAGTCCAATGGTATCCTCATCCCTTAACATGCAGTTTTGCCACAGCTGGAGAATGTATTTGTCAATGTTGGCATGGGGATAGAAGGTTTACAGTTGAGTTTTGCTCTTTCCCACAGGGAAAAAATTTGATAAACCTAATATGCAACAATACACATTATAAACCTTTTTTTTTTTTTTTTTTTTTTTTTTTTTTATCATTTTGAAACATTGGGAACATAGTCAATGCATGTGGGTGGAAAAAGATCCAGGAAGAGGGGATATTAGGATTTGGAATCAAATAGCAAAATGATCATGAGCCAGAATCAAGCATGACTTGTGTCTATTAAAACACGGGGCAAAATGTTCCCTTATGAATTTTCAAGGACCTATTGTTAATTTGAAGCCCTTCCTATTCCCTACCAAAGGAGAACTGATCTCACCTTCTTTTGTTTTGTTTTGTTTTTTTTTAATTTACTTAATTTGCTTAGCATTTTAGCTTTTTATAAAGAGTAAAGTAGCTTATGAGTGTTGTTTGTTGTTAATACTTTATATTCTACCCTACCATGACCTCTATAGATGAAATCAAAATTTCAAGATTGGGTTTGCTGATGGAAAATTAAAATGGTTCTACCTAGTTACATATGCATTTTCTATAGTACTCACCCTTTATGATGATGACTAGGAAAAAAATAAATTCCCAGTCAAGACAAAGGCAGTCATGATTCCAGCCAGTTCCAGTGGTCTTGTGATGAAGAGAGCCAACTGCACCCAGAGAGAGAGCTGTGGGCATTGAGTGTGGATCACAACATAATATTTTCACTCTTTTTGTTGTTGTTTGCTTGCATTTTGTTTTTCTTTCTCATTTTTTTCTTTTTGATCTGATTTTTCTTGTGCATCATGATATTTGGGAATATATGCATTAGAAGAATTGCACATGTTTAACATATATTGAATTACTTGCTATCTAGGGGAGGGGGTTGGATGAAGGAAGAGAAAAATTTAGAACACACAAAATTTTGCAAGAGCGAATGTTGAATATTATCTATGCATATGTTTTGAAAGTAAAATGCTTTAATTAAAAAAAAAAAAAAAAAACTTAGATTCCAGGCCTACCCTACTTAATGTTTTTCAAACTAATGTCATTTCAAAATATCATTGAGTTCAAGGTCATCAAACCTTTCAGTGTGCAGGCAATTACTAGAAACCTGTCAGGATCCACTCAGCCAAGTCCCACTAATTCAATGCCTAATTATAATATCAGTTTTTTTATAAAGACCACACAGAAGTTTGATGGTACAATTTTGGCCACCCAGGAATGGAGCCCCAATTTCTAACATTTTCTCATAGATAAATAAAAAAGGCCTTCACATCCCTCTCCCTCAGTTTGCAGATGAGGAAATGGAACCCAAATAAAATTATTTTCTTCACTACAACAATATAGATACTAAAAAGAAGAATTATATCAAAACCAAAATTTTCACATTCTAAATCCAGCCCTACAGTTCCTATAGAAATCTTACAGATGGCAGAACAAGTTGTTGCTGAGATAAAATCAAGCAGAACTGGATGACAGGAGACCTTAGGATGTTGGAATGGGGAAAGAGGGAGAATAAGAGAAGAGTCATCACTAATGGGCAAGAGCTGAAAGTATGTTCCCAGAACCTACTAAATGAACTGAATCATCATTAACAAATTCAAATTTTTTCCAATTTGCATTTTAACTCAACTGCTAATGTCATACAAAGGCATCAGCAAGATAACATTTCCAGACTCTTCATTCTAAACAAAAACACTCTTCAAAATGAAATGAAAATAGAGGGAAATATTTGGTTTCTTTGGGTTTTTTTTTTTTTCCTTCTTTTTTTCTTCAACAAAACTTTCCCATTCATGGGCACTTAGGGGATTTGTAGCATCTTCTCTGAAAAGACACTAGTCTTTCACTACCTAATCCAGGGATCTTTATTGTGTGTGCTGCCTTCAATTTATGTTTCAAGCACGTCAAAGTGTGTTTTATGTGGAACTAGGCTTTAGGCCTATGAGGGCAACATTGGATAAAAAGAGCCCAATGCTTTAGTGTTTAAATGCCTGTTTGAGAAGGGATAGTCTTGCAAGTAGTAGCAGAAAATGGATAAGGAAATTTGTTAAACTGTTACTAAATGAATTATGAGAAATTACAATAATAACATTACCTGTGTTCTATTATGTTTCTATTTATTTTGCTACAATTCCCCAATTATTCTTTCATCTAGTTCTGGAATTTTGCAGGGCATATCATGTGTTTGACGCCTCTGATATAGAATGTGATTTTTGAGTCACATTTGGAGTGAAAAGAAGGATTCCATGAAGCAGCCATAAAAAGGGGAATATATTCCAGACATATCTAAGAAATGGGAGGAGTGTTGTGTATGAGGAACAGAGAGCCTTCTTTGGTTTTATCACAGAGCATAAAAAGTGGAGTGAACAATAAATCTGGAAAGACAGATTAAGACCTGATTGTGAAGGGATTTAAAAGCTAAGATGACAGGAAAAGATAACGATAAAATGTTGGAATGGATGTGGGAAAACTAGGACACTAATGCATTGTTGGTAGAGTAGTGAAAGGATCCAATCATTTGGGAGAGCAAATTGGAACAATGCCCAAAGGGCTATAAAAATGTGCCTACCCTTTGATCTAGCAGTGTCTCTACTGATTCTGTTTCTAAAATGATCATAAAAGAGAGAAAAGGACCAACATGCAAAAATGTCCTTTTGGAAGAGGCAAATTGAATGGATGCTCATCAGTTGGGGAATGGCTGAATAAGTTATGGTATATCAATGTAATAGAATACCATTGTTCTCTGTGATATGATAAGTAGGATGATTTCAGAAAAGCCTGGAAAGATCTACATGAACTAATACTAAATGAAGTGAGCGGAACTAAGAGGACATTGGACACAGTAACAAAAAGATTATATGATGATCAACTGTGATGGATTTGACTCTTTTCAACAATGTGGTGATTCAAAGCAATTCCAATAAATTTGGGATAGAATGTGCCATCTGCATCCAAATAGAGAACTATGGATTCTGAATGTGGATCAAAGCATAGTATTTTCACCTTTTTGTTGTTTGTTTGCTTGTTTTTTTTTTTCCTCTCATATTTTTTTTCTTTTGATCTGATTTTTTTTTTTGCACAGCATAATAAGGATAGAAATATATTTAGAAGAATTGCACATGTTTAACCTATATCAGATTGCTTGCTATCTTGGGGAGAGGGGAAGAGAGAGAGAAAAAATCTGGAATATAAGGTTTTGCAAAGGTGAATGCTGAAAGCTATTTTTCCATGTATTTGGGGTTTTTTCTTTGTTTTTTTGTTTTTGTTTTTGTTTTTGTTTTTGCTGAGGCAATTGGGGTTAAGTAACTTGCCCAGGGTCACACAGCTAGGAAGTGTTAAATGTCTGAAACCAGAACTGAACTCAGGTCCTTACTTCAGGGCTGGTGCTCTATCCACTATGACTCGTAGCTGTCCCCTCATTGCATGGACTTGGAAATATAAAATACTATTTTTTTTTAACTCTAAGCAGAGAAATTTATATTTTATCCTACAGATAGCAGGGACCTCCCGGAATTTATTGAACAGAGGAATGACAGAGTTACATCTATGTTCAAGGAAACTCACTTTAACATCAATGTGTAGGATGCATTAGACTAGCGAGAAACAAAAAGAAGACCAATTAAGGAAAGCTAGGTGATACATTGTATAGTGTACCATTCCTGGAGTTAGGAAAAATTATCTTCCTAATCTTGCCTAAGACACTTACTAGCTATGTGACTCTGGGCAAGTCACTTAAGTTTGTTTGTCTTCATTTTCTGAGCTGGAGAAGGAAATGGTAAACCACTCCATTATCTTTGTCATGAAAACCCCAAATGAGGTGAAACAAATGAACAACAAAAACAAAAAGAGAGCTTCACTCAACTCCATCAACTCAACAGGAAAATCCTTTATTTCTTTAATGAACAATATAGGTGGTAGCACCAAACTTGAACCACATGGGCCATAAGAGGCCTATAAAACTATGTGGCCAAACCAGATCAATAAAACATTTGGAAAATTTAATAAAATTTTAAAAATACAATACAACTTAAAAATGTTAATTTGTAGAATATTTTTTAGGAAACCATTTCTATTTGAGCTTAGCATTATTAATATAATTCATAATAAAAGTAAATTGAGTAAGAAATATGTACCTCAGTTATTTCTGGAAAAATACCTAAATAATAATAAAACCAAGGGCAGCATTAAATGTAATATCAATAGTCTATATTTAGCTTTGAAACTTTGCAACACAGTCATCAGGAGAGAGAAAAAAATTGATACCAATGTCTAGTTTTTGGTCTAGATAAGGCCTTTTTTCCTCCCTAAGGCTCAGCTTTTGTCCTTTGTCTCTAGGGCACAGCACAGTGCCTGGAGCACAGTAGGTGTTTAATAAATGTTTATTGATTGGCTGACAAGTCAGGTTATTTCATTATACGTGAATGGATTCACTATTTAATCTTCTAATCTTCTTACCCACTCACACTCTAGACCTAGCATTGACTAGATCATGGAACCCAACAGGGAAGAATGAAGCTTTCTTGTAATTGTAATAGCTAGAAAGATGTTTTCACACTTTTGATCCCTTAGCAGACTAGATAAGTTGTTTTGGGAGGTGTTGAAAAACTTTAAGAAGTCTACTCAAAAAGAATTTCCAAATATTACAAAAACTAGGAATCCATTGCTTTTGTTTATTTTGTTTTTAAATTAAATGTCTTATAGGAGGAGTTAAACTCATTTCTCCTTCATAGGAATATTTTTAATCAGATAATAAAATCAACATCAAACTTAGTGCTGATGATTTCCTAAGGAATGGAAGCATGGATAAAATTAAGGAAGAAAGGAGAGATATTTTAGATTTGGGACTAAAAAGAAGGGCCTGAGTGAGGTCAGGCTGTAGATAACCAACACTCAGATTAAGGGCATTGAGAATAGGGGGGAGGAGGTAAAAAGTAAAAGAGAGGTTCATGGTGTAGTTGGAGAAGTGCAGTCATACTATTCTTTCTAAACCTTTCTAATCTCAGTTGGAGCAAGTATGGAATTTGACAAAACTTGTAAATTGATAAAAGGTGCAAAATAGTGAAATTTCATGGCTCCAGAGTCCAAGTAGCTACTATGAACAACAATGTGAGCATAGTCCTTTTTTTTTTTAAAGGTAGGGCAACAAATGTAAGCTCTCCCTCTTTTGCCATTCTGCTTAGGGACCCCCCAAAAAAAAAAACACAAAAAAATTGCTTATTAGTTTTTGACATTTACTTTTGTAAGATTTTGATTTCCATTTTTTCTTCTTCCCTACTCTCAACCTTCCCCAAGATGGCCGTTAATATAATATAGGTTATATACGTTACATATGTAAACTATAAACATTTTTCTACACATGAGTCCTTTTACATTTTTTATGATCTCTTTGCTACCCAGTAATTTTAAAGAAAATATCTAAGATATTGGTGCCATTTCTAAGATCATGGAGCTAGTTTTATGATGCTCAAGGAATCTGCATATATTAAATGAGTATCTTTAGTATTGACCCTAAAGATTTAAAGGTTCTCTTTCACATGCAAAAACCCCCCTCCCATTTGGTATCACACTTGGATCCTCTCATATTCAGAGTATATGGAAATCTAATTTATTTTTATATTCTCCCCAGAACTTAAACACCTAGGAAAAGGGAAGGCAAACGGGCATTTATTTATTAAGCATTTACTCTTTGCCAACCTGTTAAAGACCTACACTTAAAAAGGCCAAGGTCTCCTCCTGTATCCAGGGTCATCTCTATTTGTTCTGATGTGTATCATACAACTAGATTTAGATGGTTTTGGAGGAAAAAGTGAGACAGGTAACTTTGTACAGTGCTCCCTCATTTCAATCAATTTGCTTGCATATCATGGCATCATCTCCCTCATGTTATGGTCCTCTTCAGTAATGAAGGACAAATGACAAGAACAATTATCAGCTAGATCCTTGATGCTGATGGGAGAAGAAGGGTAAAAACTACAAAGGTAGAGAATTATTACCCAAGTTCTCAGGACTGGGTAGAAAGACTATAAATACTACTTAACCTAATTCAGCCCAATTTCCCTAAACCAGGCAAAACCAATTTGTCTAAACTAAAACCTTTCCTTACTTCCTGAAAGAAGAAAAAAGAAAAGAAAGAATCTAAACAAACATGGACCCTCAGATCTTTCCTTTCAAGAAATCCCTACTTGTTGCAGTAATAAGAAGCACATTTTTCTGGAAAGAAGATACTATATTTATTATGAATATTTTCACTTCAATTAGTTTATTAGTTCACTAATGGACAGTGGGATTGTTAAACAAAGGGAGAAAAGACAGGTAATAGATTTGCAGTTTCATGTGCAATCATCTTTCTAAATTATACAACATTATGCAAATCTTGTTTTATTCCATAAATTAAAAAAAGAAAAATGGAAAGTTTTCTGAAGAAGGGAACTCTGCTGAAGAAAACAAGCTCTCTTGGGCCATTACTATAAGGGGTCAGATTCACATAATTTGTTGCTGGAAAGAACCATAGGATATACAAATTAATCAGCCAAATAAAAAATTTTAGACACCTTCTGTGTTCCAGACACTATACTATATTATGAGGAAGCAAAGAGAGGAATGAAAAACTCTATGCCCTCAAGATTGTATTCTGCATGTGGAACCAAGATAGTGGAGGAAAGGCACCAACTCACCTGAGCTCTCCCCAAAACAACTGCAAAAACCTTAAATAATGTCATAAAACAACTTCTGAAATGACATAAAAATAGTTTTCTAGTCAAAGATAACTTAGAAGGTAGGCAGGAAATGTTGTCACAACTGGGTTGAGAGTGCAATACAGACTGGGCTCCAGCAAACCAGGCTTTGAGAGACACTATGTCTGTAGCAGCAATGGCTGCTTCTGCATCTTTCAGCCCACAAAAGAGATGACAGGGATCTCTTTACTAACAATGAGGCTTTTGCTTATATTTGCTTTTTTCATATCTGGGTTGAATCTGGGTTGCATTCTTGGGTGGCAGTTTCAGGGCAAGGAGGAACATTAACATACCAGAGCTTGCAGCTAGATTTGAGTGGAGATCCTCATCAGACTTCCAGGGCAAAAAAGACTACTTATGATCACTCAGAGGCCAGAGTACAGGCTAAAGGAGAAGTAAACACACTTATTCTTAGGTCCTATCTCTTTGGAAGAATTAAAAACTTACAGGTCTCTAGAAATAACTCTGAAAACAGCTACACAAAACCCCTGAAGCTTGGAACAGTACACTTTCCATCCTGGAAGCAGAATCTGACTTTAACAATGAGTTAAAAGTAACAAATGTAGATTAGAAAAATGAGCAAGCTAGGAAAACATTTTGACTGTATAAAGTTACTGTTATGACAAGGAAAATCAAAGCATATACTCAAAAGAAGATAAAGTAAAAGCACCTATGTCCAAGGCCTTTAAGAAAAAATATAATTTGGTCTCAGGCCATGGATTAACTCAAAAAAGATTTTGAAAATCAAGTAAGAGAGGTAAAGAAAAAAATGAGGAAAGAAATGAGAGTGATGTAAAAAAATCATGAAAAAATGAGTCAAAACTTGGTAAAGGGGACACACACATATGTGTGCGCACACACATACACACACATGATGAAGAAAATAATGCCTTAAAAAACTAGAAAAGGTCAAATGGCAAAAGAGTCAAAAATTTATTGAAAAAAAACCCTTCAAAAAGTAAAATTGATAAAATGGGAAAAAAGGTATAAAACTCACTGAAGAAAATAATTCATTAAAAATCAAAATTGAGCAAATGGAAGCTAATACTTTATGAGTAATCAAGACACAGTATAACAAAATCAAAATAATGAAAAAATAGAAGACAAAATGAAATACCTCATTGTATGAAGGGATATCTACAAAAAAAAAAAAATTATGCAATGAGAAAGAAGAAAACACTAGGGAAAAGGAAAGGGGATAGAATGGGGGTAAATTACTTCATCTAAAATAGACAAGAAAAATAATATTTACCCTCAATTGGGTATAAAAATCTATTTTACCCTACAGGAAAGTAGGAAGAGAAGGGTAGAAGAAAAAGGAGGATAAGTGTAATAGAAGGAAGGGAAGATTGAATGGGGTGATAAAGACAAAACACTTGTGAGAAGGGAGTAAAAGGAGAGAGAGAGAGAGAGAGAGAGAGAGAGAGAGAGAGAGAGAGAGAGAGAGAGAGAGAGAGAGAGAGAGAGAGAGAGAGAGAGAGAAGAGAGAGAGAGAGAGAGAGAGAGAGAGAGAGAGAGAGAGAGAGAGAGAGAGAGAGAGAGAGAGAGAAGAATAAACAGGGTGGGGAAAATAGGATTGTGGGAAAAAAGTAAACATTAGAATGTATTGTACAAGGATATGATATGAGCAGATGTGGGCTTCAGGAAAATCACAATGACAGTTACATCAAGGTTGAACAAGGAAGGAGAGCAATAAACTATTGAGTTACTTTGGTATGAGATGCTGAAGGCCAGAACTAGGATAGTACCTATGTGAGTACTTATATGGGGATAGATGTAAAAGATGTGAAGATAGAAATGACAAGAGTTGGCAGTGGAAAGGAAATGTAGAGTGAAGGAGAATGAAGGGTGGAGGATGCCTCCAGGGGTTTAAACCTGAATAACTAAAATGGTAGGAGGAGTGATGATTTAGAGTTTAGAAATATCAAGTTTAACATGCCAATAGTACATCTGTTCAAAATGCTCAATTGGCAGTAGATATTCAATTGGGAGTAGGTATTTTAGAAGAGAGACTAGAGTTGGATATACACACATCCACAATCAGGAAACCAGATGTAAAAAAAAAATTATGTAAACCCACATTGGAAGGGAAAGAGAGATGGAAGGATGAAAGAGATGCAAAAAGGAAGGTTCAAGAATGAGGAAGAAGAGAAAGAGAGTGAAAAAGAGTGAAGGAATGAAGGAGAGAGGAAGGCAAGGAGGGAAGAAGGTGAGAGAAAGATAAAAGAAGGAAAAAAAAGAATGGAGGAAAGAAAAGAAGAAAGGAAAGATGGAAGGAACAGAATGAGGGAGGGAGGGAAGGGGGAATAGAGGAAAGAAGAGAAAGGGAAAAGCAAGAAAGGAGGAAGGAAGGAAGGGAGGGAGAGAGGGACAGACAGACAAAGAAGAAAATAGTGTTATGAAAAACAGAAGAAAATCTCTGATTTAATCAGAATGTCAAATTGTTCAGAGGTAAAAGAAAATGGGGATTCAGAAAAGGCTATTGGATTTAGCAATTAAAAGGTCACTAGTAATTTTGTAAAGACTGGTTTCCATTGAGTAATGAGGTAAAAAACTGGAATGCAAAATGTTCAGAAGATAGAGTATGGAGAAGGTGTGAAGGTAATGAGAAGTTAGTAATTGGGTAGGGAAAAGAAGAACTATACACAATCTTGAGGGGATAATAGAGAAAAATGAGTTTTTCTTAAGAGAGAAGAGAGAGACATTGTCACATCTGAAGACAGCACAGAGAAAAAATTTTAAGATTTAAAAGGGAATAGTTTGACTATTAGGGAATGGGGCTAATCTTCCAGAGTAAACAGAAGTGAATGTGATCAAAGATAAGTGTCGGCCTTTCTGAGAAGAAAGTTTGCCCATTCGACTAAAGATAGAAAAAAATTAGATGTTACATGGGTTTGAGGTGTAGCGATAGAAGAGAAAGCTTATGGAATATGGGCTCTATTTTTCTAAATATCCAGGTATGATGAGAATAAAGGGAGAGAGAGAGAGGGAGGGAAGCTGGAAAAAATAAAAGGTCTATAACAGTCACTGGGCAAGTGGAAAGAAGAATAAATTTGGGAGGTGTAAAATGATTGCCTTCTTATGTTAGAGGCCAGTTGGGGTTATATGACATAAATTTGGAATGGGCCCAGTTAGCATAAGTTTTTCTAGAGGCAGCTAGGTGGCTCAATAGATAGAGTGCTGCACTAGAAGTCTGGAATAACTGAGTTTAAAACCACCCTCAGGCACTTACTAACTATGAGATTCTGGATTTTAACCTCTATTTGCCTTAATCTACTGGAAATGGCAAAAACATTCCAATATTTTTTTTCCATGGGCCATGGAGTCAAAAAGAGTCAGAAATCACTGAACAACAAAATATTAACACAACAAATTTTTCTACTACATTCAGCAGTATGTGAGTGGAAGTAAAGGAGAAAGAAGGTGGGATAATCTAGTTTAAGGTTTAGCCATGCATGAGTAATTACAAGGTCAATGTCGGGAAGAGGAGAAAATGGAGCCATAGCAATAGTATCACTTGGGAATAGAACTAAGGGATGTGGGGGGGTGGAAGGGAGTGAGAGGGCAGGGGACTTAAGGTCAGAGTAAGGATGAAGAAAAGATTTAGGAGAAGTAAGTTATAGGAACAGATGAAATGATAGGATGTTATACTCAGGTGGGGAAAGGGAATAAAGCCAAATGTTGGAATTGAAAGGAGTCCTACTACAAAGAACAAAAACTGTTCGTGCTTGAAAGGACCCTAGAAACTAGAACTTGAGTACTGGAAGGAACCTTAGAGAGATCATTGAGATTCTAGTCTAACTCATTTATTCCAAAAAGAAAAATAACTGGAGATAAAAGAGAATAGATCAGATCACTTATCCCGAGTGCCTGGGAGAGACATATTAAGATATTAAATATCAAAAAAGACAAAGACACAGAAGAAAGCATAAAGAAGATATAAACTTCACCTATCTAAATTTTTTGTCACAGGTCCTACTTTTGTGAGGTAGTGACAGTCTAGAAGGAGGGATGTGTAAAGGGCTAGAACTGAGCAGATTCTCTTAACAGAGATAGCCTAGCACTTGAGGCTAATTACCAATTGGACAATTCTCTATTAACATATGCTTGGAGGATGACCCTACTCAGTGCTGGCTCCATCTGTGGGTGTGAACCAAGATGGGGGAAGAGAGATCAGAGGGTGGAGTAGGACAAACAGGATCATTCTTTGGCAAAGGAGGGGTAGGGATTTCTATATCTAATCCCCAGATGGCGACCCCAAAAGACCAAGAATAAAGACTTTTGCTTATCCTGATTTCCGCTGATTCTAAGATATCCAGGGTACTAACGCAGTCACCACGGGGATGCTTCTCATGATCATCTGAAGTGAATTGGTATGTCTCTGATAAGGAGGAGGTCAGATGCTCAGAACAAATTAGTATTCATGGGCACAGTCCATCATCAATCATCATCCTTGGCTATGTATTAAACACACTTCCACACAGTGCTATTTGTTCTAAGCACTACAGAGAATAATTCAAACAGACAGTTTCTAACCTCCAAGAACCTAGACTCAATGAAAAGTCTGTATTTCAATAATTCAGTTATGTCCATATTTTAGTATGTAGTGATAATAGGCATTTTGTTGCATTTTACATCTATAATTATTGTTGATTATTAGCATAACTACATCAGGTAGATTCAATTCATGGCAAACATTTATTAAATATCTATTCTGTATGAGATCTTTTGCTCCAGGGAATATAAAGAAAAAAAAAATATCTATATCTATCTATCTATCTATCTATCTATCTATCTATCTATCTATCTAAGATTCATTGCCCCAAGTAACTTTTAGTCTACTGAGGAGATGCAGCATATATTCAAATCAGAATGATGGATGGCAGAAGATGATGGAACAAAGAAAATGTCTATTCAAAGTACTAAACTAAGTTTGGGTAAGAAGGACAGTATGACCAAAGAGCAGTGATAGCAGAGGAAGGAGTGATATGAAAACAGCTTGAGATTGGGAATGAAGGCAAGAGTTGTCATAGAGGAAATAGAATTCTGAAAGGAGCTAAAGAAAAGGTAGAGGTGACCACTGCAAAGCTTCCTCCTAAAGAGGAAGCACTTCTCCCACTTCTGCATTTGCTCAATGTTGCTGCACCAAGCCAAGGCTTACTAGTCCTATTCTAGAGAAAACTGATTCTGCTGTTGATGATACTGATGATAATAGCAACTATTTATGTGATGCTTTTAGATTTATAAAGTGCTACACACAAATTATCTTATGTAAATATAACATTTAGTAGCAGAGATCAGCCAGTACAATCTTGTTATGTTACAAATGAAGAAACAATACTATCTAACTCCACTATGATAAAGAGTTCAATGGAAGAGCTCAATAAAAGAATTCCATGTTGTGCTAAGGTCATGTCATGCTATGGTGATAAGATCTGGTTTGGCATAGGAGTGGTGGTGGCAGTATGTAATAAAAGACAGAATGCAGGGTTTTTCATTCCAAGAAATCCATGAATTGATGGTAGAATATCTTAATGATACTATGGAAAGAATACTGTATTTGAAATCAAAAGATCAGAGATACAATCTCAGTTTTATTATTTACTACATGACTTTGCTTCCCTATTCTGGGTCTCACTGTCATTAAAATTAGGTCAAGGGCACAATTATTTCTTAGAACCCTCCCATTTCTAATCTTATGATCCCATGAATCAGATCCCTTTCAGTTTTCAACACTGAATAAAGATTTCAACAGCATGAAGATTTCTATCTACTATTTCTTACTAATGGCAAAATTCTGAGAAAACACATGTTACTATTAATATCAACATACCTCTTTAAAGAGAAAGATAAGAGAACAAAACATTAAATGTCTAATATATAGGTCTAATTTATTAAGGGCCTAATACACACACACACACACACACACACACACACACACACACACACACACACACACACATGATACTGGGTTAAACACTACAGATATCTCATTTTATCCTCACACCAATCTTGGGAAGTGGTGCTATTATGATCCTCATTTTACAGTTGAGGATGAGGAGGCAGACAAAGGTTAAGTAGTTAGCCCAGGGTAATGCAATACATAAATATCTGAAGCTAGATTTGAACTCAGTTCATCCTTATTCCAGTGTCAGTGCTCTATTTACTTCAAAAAGACCTTAGTAGCCTTCTGTTCCAACTCATACTTGAAACAAAATATGGACTACGATATAGTGAACAAATGATCATCTAGACTTTACTTAAAAAGGTGAATTCATTACCTTCCAAGGCAACTCACTACAGTTATGGATACCTATAATGGTTCAGGAAATTTTTGTTATAGCAACATAATGTTGCTCTTTTGCAGCTTTCACTCTTGGCTCCTGTTTCTTCCTATAGAATAAAACAGTACAAATCTCTCTTTTGCATGACCACCCTTCAAATACTTAAAGACAACTCTCATATGTACCATGAATCTTGTTTTTTTCAAGCTTAAATACTCCCTCAATTCTTTCAGATGATTCTCATGTGATAAGGATTCAAGAACTTTGACCATGTTGGTTGCTTTCTTCTGGAGGTTCTCCAATGTATTGAGAAAAGATGTCATGAAAATGAAGATCCTTGAACTTTGTCTTGAAAGAAGCCAAAGATTTTGAGAGACAGAAGTGAACCTAGAGCCCATAACAGACATGGAAGCAACTTGTGTGAAGACAGAGAAGTAAGGGTGAATTGGAAGAACCACTATGGAACCAGTTTGGCTAAATCAAAGACCACAAAAGGAGAATGTTATTCTATTTTGTTTTGTTTTTGTTTTTGTTTTTTTGATTTAGACCTGTGATTTTTATCACTGCAGGAATGTTCTGATGTGTAAACTTCTTCTATGGAGTCTGATCAATGAGCATATACTGTTTTATTTTCAGTCTTGATCTTTTGAAGACATGAAGTAATAACATGATTTAATTTGTGGACACTCGGCTAACATGCATTGAAAGGAGGACTTTAATCCAGATCTTACTAATTCCAAGGTCAGATCTTTGACCATTGTACTAAAACTGATTTTCATGAAAGAGAGTAATGTAAAATAAACTTGAAAAATTAATTTGGAAACAATTTGTAGAGGGCTCTCAATTGATAGGCTGAATCAATTTGCATTTCAACTAACTGAGGAACAGTGAGGTAGGGAAGATTTTTGTACAGGGAAGGTCATGGTCAGGCAGGTGCCTTATTAAGAAGATTATTTTGGCTGCTGTGCAAAAGATGCATGGAATCTGGAAGAGATTAGAAGTAGTAGTATAAATTTAAAAGATATTTAAATAGTCTACACAAGATGGTGAAAGGCTGTGAACTAGGTAGTGGCAATTGTGAGTAAAAAGAAGGAAGAACATAAGAGAGATTATGTGGAGGTATAATAAATAATAATTGGAAAGTACCTGGATATGCTGACAGAAGTCGGGGAGAAAAAATAGTGACACATACAAACCACTGTGACTGGGAAGATGATAATGCCCTTAACAGAAATACTGAAGTTCGTAAGTGGTAGGTTGGATGCAGAGAAGGAGGAAGATGATGGACATGTGACTTTTGAAATGTAAGTGACGCTGATGTAGAAATAAATATTCATCAGTTGAGATGTAAGACTAAACTTATGAAGGGAAATTAAAGTAGATATATAGATTTATGAGTCATATGAATTAAATCTATAGGAACTGATAAGATCACCAAAAGAGAGAACATAAAGAAAAGAGACTTGGGGAGCACCTATGTTTAAGGGCATAAAAGATAAGAGTAATAATACAATGAAGGAGATGGAGAAGAGGTGCTCAAATAGGTTTAAAGAGAACAAAGGAGGGAGAAGTGGCATACAGACCAGAAAAGAAAGGATAACTAGAATGGAAGAGTGATTGACTGAGACTGAGACAGCATGAAAGTAATTTGGAAAAGGAACAGGTTTTATCAGATTATCTCTAAAGTCTATTTCTATTCAAATCTGATTTGAATCCAGATTCTGGATTCGAATTGAATCCAGGGATCCAGAGTCAGAGTCAAAATATATAAATAATCTGCAGATATAAAATAATCTGCAACAAAAATAGTTAATAGAATGGAAAATTTATCATAGCCTGAGGCAAATTTTACGTATCCAGAATTCTGTGCTCATGGGGTAACCCCATCCCCCCTACACCTTTCCAAAATTTTTGTCACAGGCTCAAATAGACATTCAAATTCTAATTTTTTCTAGAATACTATCTATGTAAAAAGGCAGCTAATAAAAAAGAAGTCATACTTTGGTAAGGCAAAAGCAAACATTTCCACACAAATGAATGAAAACAAGATCAACTAACCAATCACTTTTAAATCACCATCCTTACATATGTGTAGTAAATGGCAGAGCTTGCTGTAGTAACTGCCAACCCAGCGCTCCTGCATTAATGCCACAAAATCATCAGTGGGCATGTTCTCTGCAGTGCCTCTCCAACAATTGGCCAAGACTGTCTGCTGCTGTTTCAGAGAAATCAGAGTCAGATCGATTGGGCTTGACAGGTGATGTACTTCAAGTAAACCCTTTCCAAACGGCCCGGGTGCTACTGAATATTTGAAGTGTCTCAACTTCTGTGAAGAGAATACAAAAAAGAATGAAACACCAGATGCTCTGGGGAGAGCTTTTCTGCTTTAGAAAATTGGTTGAATTTCTTTCCCCCTTCCTCTTTTGAAGAACAAAATTACAAAATGACATCAATGCTTTAAAAAAAAATCAGATGACTGGGCTCAGACATTTCTCAGGGGGACATTTTAGTTCTTCTGTAAGGTCTTATCAGACACTAAAATCACTAGGGACTAAGAGTCTTGCTCTCAAGATAATGCTTATCTACATTGCTTTGCTAGAAGAAACCCATTTGGTAATTTCTTTATACTCCATGGGAATTTTCTCATATTACCTAAAACAATAAACTTCAGCACAGTCACCATCCTTTGGCAATAAAAGAATTCATTCCAAAGAGTAGGACATTAGCAAACGTTAAAGTATTATTTTGTTTTATTCTCTTCTCCTCCATCTTCTCTCCATCTCTCCCCCTCTCTACTTCTCCCTCCCTCTCTCCATTCTCTGATTCCCTCTTCTCCCTCTCCCCCATTTCTCTCTCTCTCTCCCTTTCCTCTCTTTCTATTCCCTACCTACTCATATGCATACTTTTTCTCACACCAGATAATCAGCTAAAGCTGAGCAAAGCCCCAGTAATCATTTACCATTCTTGTGATGGCCTTGTAGATGTGCTTAGGATTGATATGAAAGTTAAAGGGGGAACCATCTGTGGGTCTGACTGTTGTGCAGTTTTCCTGAATAATCTCATTAGAAATCTCTTCATGCCAATCTCTTAGGAAAAGAGGACCAAATATCCCTATTAAATAGAAACAGAACCAAAAGGATCATGGAAAGGCTATCCATCAATATTCTTAAGCAGAACCTAAGAAGATGTGGTGGAAAAAAAACCCATACTTGGAATCAAGATTCTTGGGCTCTGATACTATGTGACTATGGACAAATCTCTCTCATTCTATTTTATTATCTGGAAAATGGGCATAAAACTTGTACTAACACTATCACAAGGTTGTTGTGAGGGAGGTATTTTTGCTCAGGTTGGTACCGAGGGAATCATTTTTGCTATTTTTACAAATGAGTCTTTATGATGCTCTTCTACACAATCCTCAAAAACATCTCTCTGGCCTTCATTGCTTGCTAATTTTTACTGACAGAATAGTTACATAATCATCTTGAAATTTTCCCCCCTAGTATATTAAAATATCATAAGGTAAAAATCAGTCTTTCTTGGTTAATGCTTCTTATATCATTTCTTTCTAAGTCTACTTATATTTATCTAATTATAGGCCTTATAGATTCATAATTGATTACTGCAATATGTACCTCCCTGATTAAATTTTTTTATTAGAATCAATCAACAAACATTTATTGAGTACCTACTATGTGCCAGGTTCTATCCTAGACACTAAGAAAACACATATAAAAGTCATATTCCTTGCACTGGAGGAGCTTCCATTCCACCAAAAATGAGAGGAAAGGATGGGAGGGCAAGGATAGAACATAAGATCATAGCGTCAAGATTTATAGTACCTTAGAGGCCGATTAACTTTACCCATATGTAAAAAAGGATCTCCACTACTAAAACTTGACATTTTTGTTATCTAGTTTCTAAGAAGAGTGAATGTACCACCTCCTGAAAGAGCCCATTTCATTTTTAGACAATATGACTTGTTAGAAAGTAGGCTTATTATTATCAAGCTTAATTCTGTCTCTTTGCTACCTCCATCCATTCATTCTGGCATTGTCTTATATAACCAAACAGAACAAATCTAGTCCCTGTTCTACTCAACAGTCTTTCAAAGATTTTACCTGAATCTTTTCTTCTCTGGGCTAAATACCCCATAATCTTCAAATGGCTCCTTATATTGTTTGTAAATGAGGCTCTTCACCTCTCTGAGTAGGTTTTATTAGCTTTTTAGTAGCTTTTCTATGAGTGCTCTCTAGGTTATCATTTTTTTTTAAAACTATGGTGTCCAAAACTCATCAGAATACTCCACAGGAGCCCTGATGAAGGCAGAGTATAAAGTCATATGACTTTCTTATTCCTGGAATCTTTGCTTCTCTTAAAACAACCCCAAACCACTTTAGTATTTTTGACTTTTTTTTTTTTTTTTTTTTTTTGCTAGATTGCACTGACATTAAATTTAAAAAGCCTCTGCAAACTCTGGATTTATTGCTGCCTGACCATGACCCCTTCTCTTCCTCCTCATTCCTAGTGAATCATTTCTTTTATACCCAGCTTCTCTTGATCCCATTTAGGATTTTCTTGGCAAAGATACTGGAGCTCTTTGTTACTTCCTTTTCCAGTTCACTTTGCAGATGAGAAAACTGAGGCAAACAGGCTTCAAGTAAATTGTCCAAGGTCACACAGCTAGTAAGTATCTGAAGCCTCACTTGAACTCATTCTAAGACCAGTGCTCCATCTACTGTGCCACCAACTTCACCATGCCTTGGCCATCTTTACTAGTGAAACTTTTTTTTTTTTATTCAGTGGCAATGTTTGCATTGATCCCTACCAAATTTCCAGAGCTCTAGTCTATCAAGAATCTTTTTGGAATCAGACTTGGTCATCCAGGGTCTCTTAGTTTTCCATCACTTACAAATTTAATGAATATTCCATCTAAGATTTTAATCTCCTCACTAAACTAATTGTTAAGCAGCACAAGACCAAGCAAAGGGTAATCCAAGGATAACCTTATGACACAATGATACTGAATCATTAACAACTACTATTTAAATCTGGCCACCCAAGCAGATCTGAATCCATCTAAATGTATTATTACCTAATCAATTGAAAAGCATTGTTATCTATCTACTATGCACCAAAAAACTGTGCTCAGCAATAATCCACATTTTTTTCTAATTGTATTACACAAGAATATTATCAGATAATTCATCAAAAGCTTTGCTAAAATATAGATGGACAAACTTTAGCATTCTTATCATCTATCCATTTATTAACACATTAAAAATGGAAATCAAATGAAGCTATTTATTTTGGATAAAGTCATGTTGGCTTACTGAAAGTCCTTTCTAGATGTTCAGCAACCATGAATGCTCTTCAATAACTAATTCTATGATTTTTCAATTGTGGTCACTGTTGCAAAAATCCAGGAAAGTAAAAATTTCCAGACAGAGGAGTTGCTCAACAATGACAAATGTCATAGAGAGGTCAAGAAGAGTGAAGGCTGAGAAAGGATTATGGATTTTGGGGGTTGAGGAGAGAGCAAGAGCTAAAGAGTGAGAGTGAGAATGAGCCAGAGAGATTTTATAAGTAACCTCGAAAACAGCAGCTTCAGTTGAATGATGTTTTCAAAACCCAAATTACAAAGGACTAATAAGTAAGTGAAAGAATAAAGTAGAAAATGAATATAGACCAATTGTGGGTTTTGTTTTGTTGTGTTGCTTTAGAATTATTCTACAAAAAAAAAAAAAAAAAATCTTATACATCTTCTTTAAACACACCTGATAGCATAGTATTACTGTTCAAAAACTTCAAATTACTCCTAAGATAAAGTCCAAATCAACTTAGTATTTAAATCCTGCTACAATTCAATCTCCCCCTACATTCATATTTCACTTCTCCTTACTCCATTCTGGAACTTTACCTTCTCCGTTTGTTCCTCCCTAGTCCCTGAGGCCTTTGTTCATTAAAGAAGAAATGTGGACAAGTGAAAAAAGTACTAGATTTAGTCTGAGAGCATGTATTTAAATCCTGTTTGTTGTATTATTTAGTAGCTACTCAAGAGAACTATCTAATCTTAATGAATTTTCAAAGAATTAACTCACCTGCCTTATCATTTTGGAATTTCCCTCTGTCCCAATGGCCTTATTCCCTCACTGGTAAATTCTTCCCATAGCCTCCATTTGGGGAAGGGTCTCAGGCCAGCAATTCTTCATTCCGCTCCTGGTTCTGTTTCTGATTCTCTAAACTTCACCACTATGCCATTCTGAGGTTTCCTCCCCCATTTTCCACCCTCCCCACCCCCTATTTGCTTTCAGATTCCTTGTATATGTTTCTTCCTCCATCTTTCTAACTTTCATTTGCTTTAATTTGTGTCCCAAGAACATAACAGTGTGCCTAGGGAACAGTAAGTGTTTATTAAATCTTGTTGACTGACTGGTTGATTATATCTCTCGTTGGAAGACATGAATATATCAAATGGCACCTGAAGATCCATTCACATCTACAGAGGCTGAATGATTATGTGTCACAGAAAGGTGACAATAGAACTGAATTCCCTCTCAATTAGCATCAGGCACATACTACCTTGTTCTATTATCTTCTCATGTATTTGCGTCTTTTTTCTTCTCCCTTCCTATATATTACTCTAGCATATTGCCTTACATGGAATGGTCTGAGATTAGGAGAGCAAAAATGACTAAGGCCAAAATCTTTAATGGTGACGTTCCCTTCAATCATACTATAATTTTGTGCAATAATGTTGTCCTAAACATGCCAGAGGAAGAGCCTTTCATTTGATTCTCCCTTTACTGATACCACTGAAGTCAATTTTATCTACATATTTTCTCTTTTCCCAAGGACAACCATATGTTTTCAATTTCAAATACAGGCAAATTATTATAATTATTCCTTTAAATATGGGATTTTAAATTGAAGAGTATAGATTTAGAAATAGGAGGAACTTCAAAGGTCTAACTCTTTCATTCTATTAAAGAGGAAACTGAGACACAGAGTTAGGAAAGTGAATTGCCCAAAGGCATGAAGCTGGTAAAATGCAGAACCTTTTTTGAAACCAGTCCAGTGTTTTGTTTTTCTACTACTCTTTTACAAGAAAGACAGCAAGTGAATAAAAGCCTGGATTTGAAATCACAATGCCTATATTCTAGTGCTATGTTGTGGTTTTGCCATTCACTAATTATATGATGCTGGGTAAATCTCTTCCACTCTCTAGGTCTTCTCTATAAAGCAATGGCCTTAGAATAGATGATTGGTAAGGTCTTTTCTTTTCCTGAGGTTAAACTGGTCAGACATAATTTGTTCTCTCCATGAAATTCAGCTCTTATTGCCACTATGGCTAGTGTTTTCTGGTTACTTATAATCCATTTGGATACTGGAACTGCTTTTCTCCAGTATTTTCTAGGGAGAGAAACTAAGGTTCTGACTAAATACCATATCACCAGATCTCCTAAACATATTTTTCAGTATTTACTGAAGAACAGATGCACTTCATTAAATATCTTGGTTGTAGAAGACAGAGTCATGAAAATTTGTCTTTTTTAATAAGTAAAAAAAAAAAAAATAGAGAAGAAAATGTACTGGGCTAGCATTCAAGAGATTTTCACTACCCTTAGTGGCAATCCTACTTAGAATGGGAAACTCCATTATTTGTGCGATAGCAAAAAAATAATAATTTCCCCTTCCTAGGTCTTAGTTTCCCTTGTGAAGTTAAGGGTATTGGATGAAATGATCTTTATCTTATCTTCCAATAAAAATATACCATATTTTGATGTTTCTTTCTGTTCAGATAATCTATGTAAGTTTGACCTGAGATATTTTTCAACTCTGTCATCCTATATTCTAAATCCACTTAGGCTCTAAGTTCTAATGCCCACTATGTTTTGAACTCTTGGTTCTCTCCAATGATAATTACTGATTCTTCAGTGCAGAGTCATCTGGAGAAATAACTTAAGATTGAAACATAATGAGCTCATTATATGACTGATAATTGCCTAATGAAAGATAGATTGTAGTACTCAGACTCCAAGAGCAACAGGAAGGATCTAGTAGTATTTGTTGGATGTATTATATATTGGGGTACTTGAATATATTCAATTATGGAGGTGGAACAGAATTTAAAGTCAGAACACCTGAAATTGAGACCTAGTTCTTCTACTTTATTATGTAAACTTGGGCAATAGTAGTATGCTTTAAACCAATGTTAATTACATCTAGGCTTCTATATCATTTCCCTTGGCAATGAAATAAACTATTCCCTGATTGTAGAAGTGTTTGATTATATAGTAGCAGTACAGTTACAAAGAAT
Source organism: Sminthopsis crassicaudata (assembly GCF_048593235.1). Lineage (NCBI taxonomy): Eukaryota > Metazoa > Chordata > Mammalia > Dasyuromorphia > Dasyuridae > Sminthopsis > Sminthopsis crassicaudata. The sequence goes on from NC_133617.1 coordinate 630,951,584, forward strand.
TCTGATGTAGGAAATATAGATTATTACTATTTTAAAGATGAGGAAACTCAAAAATGTTAACTAATTTGTCTGTAGTTTTACCAGAGCTGGGCAGATAATTCTGAATGTCTAGCAATATATCCACTATATCATTTTGCTCACCTTTTGTCTTGAGGAAAAGATTTGGTTAACCATGAAGTGCTACATAAATATTAAAATCTTGTAAGTATTTTATTTCTCAAAGCTTTTAAAAAATTATCTTAATAGATAAATTTTTCAATTCAATTACAGTTCAGCAAACATTTATTAAGTAACTACTATGTCTAGGGCAATAGTAGGATTCAAAGTTTATCCATAATATGGCATAAAATTATCATAAAGCTATATGCATCAGGTCATCTAGCTGATATTTCTTTTTTTCCCCTTCCCCAATATTATCGAAAGACTACCTTAGCAAACACTTGATATCCTTGCCAAGCAAAGATACTTGACTGCCAAGGACAGCTTCAATTTAGAATATAAACTCATTTGTAAAATCTTCCAGGGGTGGAGAGCAGAAGATTATGAGCAATATTGCCTCATAAAACTTAGGAGCAGTAGAGGAAAAAATAAGTTTATAGAAGGGTTGGCCAGAAATCCAATTAAGCCACATCATCCTGAGAGCATTTAGGAATGAAACTGGAAAGAAGACAACAGAAGAAAAATGGAAAAAATCTGTTGAGTCATCTATAATTTCTTCCTCATAGTTACAGTAGAACCACAACATTTGGTCTCAAAAGGTACCACCATTAATGTTCTTCAGGACATTAGGAAAGTCACTGAACCCCTCTGAGCCACAGTTTTCTCATCTGCAGAATAAGGTAATTAAGATAGATAGTCTTTAAGATCCTATCTATATCTAAATCTATTGTCCTTTAATACCTGAGAGAGGATACAAAATACATGGAAAAATCAGTAGCTTTTTTATTGAAAAAGGCAAAGGAGAAAATTTCAGTAATTACCATCTATATACCTAATTTTCCATCTCTAAAAAGTTATGAGAATAATCTGTATATTTATCAAGGACATCCTTGTTGAAAGTATGAAATTGGAAGAGCTGACCTTTATAAACAATATTCTATATCTATACAAACACATCTTAGCAATCAACAACTGACTGAAAAATATAAAGCATACAAGATCCCATTGTTCTCATTTTGGTGGAAAAATGAAATAAAAGCAGTTCAGTTAGTACAGCAAAATGTTGCCTTAAAGGCTCTTTTTCAACAAAATGTTTCCTATGCATATGTTGAAATAATACAAGATGACTTGAAAGTTGGAACAGCAGAAATAACTTTGTTAAATGACCTTCAGATTATCACTGTCAAATGAAGCATAAAACAGGCAGATGTTTGATTGCCAAAGATGCTTGCCATTGTCATACTGTACGTTGAGGAACAGAGTCCAAATGAAAAAAAACAAAAAAACAAAAAAAACCTCCCTATAATTAATAAAGTCCCTCCAAAGACTCCTGCTTGCAAATAATATTATGCTGATTTTAATAAGCCCAGGAATGAATAGCTCCAGAGTTTGTTTTAACTATCCACATAGGGAAAACTAAATGGATGAAGAATACATATTGCCTCTACTGTGGTATGTACTTAAATTAACAGCCTATAAAACCATTAATAAAGAGAACTTTGAGAGACACTACAGATAGCTAATGAACTTGAATATCTTAAAACAAACCAAATACCTGAAATGTGGGGTGAACAGATATTTGCAAAATTGTGTGGTGCCTTTATTAACCCCAAATTTCTCCCTAAATGACCCATTTTTTTCAAGTAAATATTCTTTATTCAATGCTATATGCTTGTGAATCATAGAATACTACATGATCAAAAAATAAAAGTCATAAACCACCCAATGGTAAAGGGTGATATGCATGAGTAGGGTTTTATTACCTACTCATGGTTATTACCAAGAAGGAAATGCATGAGAGAAGAAATGTCAATGATAGTAGCAGAGGACAGTGTGACTGGAAGATTTAGTGTTAGTCATGCAACAAGATCAAAGGCTAATAGAAACCACATGTTCCATAGGTTCCCACTTTTAATATCAAGGAAACTAAAAGTTTCTCCAGTATAGTGAGTGGACTCCGGGTAGAGGACTTACTTCAGCTGAAGCATAATATATTCCATTACAACCCCTTAAATCTGTACGTGTATCTGCTTCAAGTGTGTTTTTTATAATCATTTATTGTTGGATTCTTGTTCCTCATCTGTATTTTTATCTAGAAATAATGTATTATTTTCCCTTATAGAAAGGTAAATATTTGAACCTTACTGAGTCCCTTATGATTCCTTTTTCATATTTACCTTTTTATGCTTGAGCATTATGTTTGAAAGCAAATATAATAATCATCTCTGGTCTTTTAATCAGGAATGCTTGAAACGCCTCTATTTCATTGTGTTCATTATTTACCTGGAAGGATTATACTCATTTTTGTTGTGGTGTGTTATTCTTGGTTGCAATATCAACTCTTCCTTCCTAGAATTTCATTTTACAAGCCCTCTACTCCTTTAATATGGTAGATGCTAAATCATGTATGATCCTGATTGTGACTCCAAGGTATTTGAATGGTTTCCTTCTGACTGTTGGAAGTATTTTCTCTTTGACACTGAAGATCTAGAAGATGTCTATAATATTCTGGGGTGTTTTCTTTGGGGATCTCTTTCAAGTGATTACACGTGAACTTTCATTTCTATTTTACCCTCTGATTCTAGGATATTGAAACAATTTTTCTTGATAATTTCTTGAGATATAATATCTAGATTCTTTGGTCTTTTAGGTAATCTAGTAATTCTTAAATTATCTCTTCTTCATTTATTCCTTTTTTATTATAGTTTTTTATATATAAAATATATTCATGGGTAATTTTTCAACATTGACTTTTACAAAAACTTCTGTTTCAACTTTTCCCTTCCTTCCCTCTACCCCCTCCCCTAGATGGCAGGTAGACCAATACATGTTAAATATGTTAAAGTATATGTTAAATACTATATATATATATATATATATATATATATATATATATATATATATATATATATATATATATATATATATATGTGTGTGTGTGTGTGTGTGTGTGTGTGTGTACAATTATCTTGTTGCTCAAGAAAGATCGGATTAGAAAGAATAACCTGAGAAGAAAAAACAAAAATGCAAGCAAACGATAACAGAAAGAGTGGAAATGTTATGTTGTGCTCCATATTCATTTCCCAGTGTTCTTTCTCTGGGTGTAGCTGGTTCTGTTCATTACAGATCAGTTGGAACTGATTTGGATCCTCTCCTTGTTGAAGAGAGCCATCAGAATTGTCTAGATCTATTTCTCAAATGAATTGTTTTTGGAAAAAGATAATTCAGATTTTCTCCTGCCATTTTATTCTGTTTGTTTATTCCTTAATATCTCATGAAATTATTAGTTTCCATTTGTCTAATTTAATCTTTAAGGTATTTTTTCATCTGTAAAGGGCTGAAACTGAGATGCACTTGAATAGCCAAGCACTTAAGGCTAATTAACAATTGGAGAATACTCTATTAGCATATGCCTGGAGAATGGCCCAGCCCACTATCCTGTGCTGGCTCAATCTGTGGGTGTATATAGAGAATTGTAAGAGGCAGCATCAGGGGTGGAGTAAGACAAGCTGGGGATTACTTTTTGGAGGTGGAGAGAGAAAGAAGGTGTGTTGATTCCCTTATCTATTTCCCTGATTTTGATCCCAAAAGACCAAGAATATAAAGATCAAGGGCTTTTGCTTATCCTGACTCCGGCTGATTCTATGGTATCCAGGGTGCAAACTTGGTCTTCACATTCATCAGTGAAGTTTTTTGTATACATTTTTTTCATTTGGCCAATTCTATTTTTAAAGTATTATTTGCTTTAAGTTTAGTGAATTGTGTCAGGTTTGAAGTGAAGAAAACACATCTTTATGAGTTCAAATCTGACCTTAAATATTTATTAGCTATGTGACCCTGAAAAAGTCACTTAACCCTGCCAGCCTCAGTTTCCTCATGTAAAATGAGCTGGAGAAGGAAATAGCAAACCACTTCAGTATCTTTGCCAAGAAAATCCCAAATGGGGTCATGAAGAGTCAAATATGACTGAATTAACCATTTTTCTTCAGTATGTTCTTGGGCCCTTTTACCAAGCTGTTAGTTGGTCTTTTCCTATTGTTTTCCTTTGCTCTCCTTTCTTTAATTTAATTTTTCCCTCTACCACTTTCATTTAATTTTGAAAATAATTCGAGCTCTTCCAAAAAGCCTTGTTAGGCTTATGAACAATTCATATTTTAGTTTGAGACTTTTCTTGTATTCATTTTAAAACTTCATCATTTTCTTTTGAGTTTGGGTCTTGACCTTCCCTATCACCATAGTATCTTACATTCAGGTTTCTTTCTGTGTTTTGCTCATTTTTTCACCTTATTTCTTGATTTTGAACTTTATGCTAAAGTTGGACTCTGTTTTTAGTGTGAAAGAAAAGTTGAGGAAGAGCACTATCTCCAGCCTGAGGCTTTTTTGCACTGCTATTTGCAGAGCTAGTTTTGGGGTTTTGGAAATTTTCAGCAATTCCAAGGTGATATGATATAGGCACAGATGTAGTTACTGTTTTGCTAGTGGGAAGGTCCCTTGTATATTGGGATTGCATTTGATACTGCTCCTGAGCATCTTTCCTCCCTTGTGACTGAAAACAATACTGTTCCTCAAGTTCCTTAATCCTTTGGGACCAGAAGTTATACTGTTCCTCAGGGTCGTTGATCACTTGTGACCAAAAGCGAATTGCTTCTCAGGGCTTCTCCCATGGAAGAGTTATGGGAGGACATGGAAAAAAAAGTCACATAGGATGAAAAGATTTGGAAGGGCTACAAACCACGCCAATAAAAGGAGTATATATATATATCAATGATGTCACAGATCCATCAATGAATTATCAAATGCTTATCTTTCCATGAGACAGCATGACATTGTGGATAGAAATACATGGGAAACCAAGAAAATATGGGCCCCATACTGACTATGTGACCTTGGACAATGATTTAAGCTCTCAATGGTCTAGGCAACTTTTTTTTTTGGGGGGGGGAGGGTGGGGGTGGCTGAGGCAATTGTGGTTAAGTGACTTACCCAGGGTCACACAGCTAGGAAGTGTTAAGTGTCAGAGGCTGGATTTGAACTCAGGTTCTCCTGACTTTAGGGCTGAGGCTCTATCCACTGTGCCACCTAACTGCCCCTCTAGATAACTTTCTAAGACAAACTGCAAAGAAGATGTTGAACTGGGGGCAGCTAGGTGGCGCAGTGGATAGAGCACCAGTCTTGAATTCAGGAGGACCCGAGTTCAAATCTGGTCTCAGACACTTAACACTTCCTAGCTGTGTGACCCTGGGCAAGTCACTTAACCCCAGCCTAAAAAAACAAAAAAAAAAAAAAAAAAAGAAAGAAAGAAAGAAGATGTTGAACTGCATAGATAGGAGTTTTTAAATTAGGGAGTTCTTTATATGAATAAAATCATATATGTCTAATGTCTACCTTTATGATTCTGGAAAATGAACACACAAAAAATTTGGCAACCAAGCAGGTTGCCAGCTACATTCCAAAGCAGTCATGTCTTCATAGAAAGTTCGAGCTAGAAAGAATCTTAATAACTATATAGCCCAATTCCATCTGATAAAAAAATTATACCTAAGGAAGTTAAATGACCAATATGTGTGTTCAAAATTAATAATTAAAAGAGATGAGACTGGAGCCAGTCTTTTTTATTAGTAAATGACATAACATGCAAGGTCACTTACAGCCCTAAAGATGTGATCTTGCAACCTTTCCAGCTCTAAAATTCTATGATCTTCATCCTACCATTCAAGACTATTCATGAGTTCAGACTATTTTACCTGTCTCCCACAAAAATATAACTTTTGTTCTAGTAGATCCATTCTTCCTAGTAATCCCCAGGTTATGTCATCTAAGCACTTATGCACTTGCTATTCTTTATGCTTAGAATACCTTCGCCTATAGCTAGCTAAATCTAACCTATTCAAATCCAATTGAAGGCACAAGACCAAATAATTTATAATGAGATAGGCTTAATGAATACTGGCCTATTTATCATACCATTCTTGAAGGTCATTTGCTGTTTCATCTCTTTTTCCTCTCTTGTCTGTCACTGTCCTCCAACTGAGTCATTAGACACTTCTGTCCCATTACCTCCCTTTTTATCTTTTGCATAGCTAGAATGTTCAAACTCTCAGGGACTTCTACTTCTCAGGCCACAACCTACTCTTTTGCCTCACTATTCTCCTTTTATACTATACTGAACAACCAAATTGTACTTTTCTAAATATATCAAACATTCCTATTCCATCTCACTTCTATCTCTTTCTACATAGTCTGTGTCATGTCTAGTAAATCCTTTTGATTCTGTGAATTCTTCTGGTATATTGATATAATTGTTATTGCTGTTGTTGTTCAGCCATTTCAGTCATACCCAACTCTTTGTGACCCTATTTGGGGTTTTTTGGGCAAAAATACTGGAGAGATTTACCATTTCCTTCTTTAGTTCATTTTCTCAGATGAGGAAACTGAAGCAAATGAGGTTTGGGAACTTTCCCAGGGCCACAAAGCTAGTTTCTGAGACCAGATGTGAATGGAAGTGCTTTTGAATCCAGGCCCAGTATTCTATCTATTATACCACCTAGCTGCCCTCATTGATATACTTACTATTGTACAATAGTGTACAATATTATAGTACAAATAACGCAGTACAAATAATACTTCCTACGTTCAGTCTTCCATAATTACCTCCAGCTAAAAGGAATCATTCCCAATCTTAAACTACAATTCATGTGTCTCATTCTAATTTTCATTATATTTATACCTTATATTCAATTGTAAACTCTTTAAGGATCAGACCTCCACATCTTAATATTCATACCATCACTAGCATAATGCTTAGAATTTGCAAATCTGCCACAGCCAAAAAGAAACTAAACTACAAATCAGAATTCCTGGGTTCTCAAGCTAGCTGCGACATAAATCTGCCATGTGATACTGTGGCAAGTTATTTCCATTTTCTGGTCCTCAGTTTCCTGATTTGTAATTGAGGTGGGGGGAGAGAGAATAGTGTTAGACAAGATAATTTAATGTTCCTTTCCAGCTCAGAAAATCTGCTTCCCTGATTCTCATAGACACTTAATAAGCATTTACAAATGAATAAATCGTTTTCCTAAGGATCTGAAGTAACACTTGGCAATATTTACCATTTAAAATCAAATCTACTTTTCAGCTGCCAGAGTTCAGTGCTTTAAATCAGCAGCATAAGTCATCTTGTTTTTAGATTTGCATGCTTGCAGTTCCAAAGTTAATGTTTCCTTTGAAGCTTAAGGAAAGGGCATATTACTCTCAAGAGATGCTATGGAGAGAGTAGTAGATTACAATCAGAAGACTGAGGGCTTAGTCTAGGATTTGGTCCACGTACTGCCACTCACAAACCATGAGAGTCTAGATAAGTGACTATCTCTTGGCGTCTTGATTTCCCCATCCATAAAATAGGGTAGTTGTAAAGATTAACTTAAAGTGTGTAAAAACTTTGTGAACAATAAAAAACTGTACAAATGTAAGCTTTTGAAGAGCTACTCAACTGTGGGTCACAAAATTCTCTGTAAATTTTGCAAAATGAGAGGTTTTGACTAGATAATGTCTAAACTCTAAATTTCTATGACCCCAGAACTGTATATATCACTTAAACTATATGAACTTTAATTTCCCCATCCTGAACATGGGTGTGATGATAAATTTCCAACTGACTTGACATGAGAGTCAAATGAAATGACAACTACCAAGGATTTTCTAAATATAAAGTTCTTAGGAATTTGCGGTTGTTATTGCTACGTGTTATTATAACAAATCACTTGGGATGAAAAGAGTTCCTTTCTATGATAAAAAGGAAGACCATCTATCTGCTGTTACTTCTCAGATACTCAGACCATAATTATAACTGGGAAGAAATGTGTGGCTTGTCCCCTTAATCCCAATGGATGTGATCCCACCACTGGAGACCCCACAGCACATTCTCTCCACACTACAGTAGGCACGGTAGGTTAAATTTCTTTATCACCAAAGCCATAGCAAACTGTTTACGGCTGAGTTATAAATCCCCTGAGCATCGGTTTCTTACTCGAAATGCTGACTCAAACTTAACTTTAGCAGCACAAATGGTGCCACAATAAAATGTATATATCAAAGTTGTGGGCGGCCATAAAGCCCTTTAAAAATCTAGTTGACATTGCAGTATGTTTCCTTGAGATAAGGTGAGGATTTACGTTCATAAATAGAACAGTGAGGCACGAGAGGAATAATTGGTAATTTTGGTGGCTGCAACTTGGAGATCCCTTTGTCCTTGATCTTCAACTAAAGACTTTATTTTTCTTCTATGGGAATCTCACTCCTCTCTTTCCCTCTGTCTCTTTGTACCAAATGTGAGGGCTCAGTATTGAAACCCACTTGATGAGACACCCCTACAGAACACTGCTTTCCAGATGCATAGAAATCAGATTCACAACAGAGCAATGGGTCATAGACTTTCTTCCACGTGTCTGAAATTCTTTTTTTCAGACTCTTCCTGAGACTAAGACTCAGACTAAATCTTAGTCTCTCTTCTGCTTCTGGTAGAGAGTTGAATTCCCACTGGCAACAACCCCTGCCTGCTGGGCAACACTTGTGTGGAATGGAGGGAGAATAAACAAGGAGAAGAGGGAGGAGGAGGTGGTGGAGAAAGATGGAAAGAGAGTCTGAAAATAAACTTTGCAAAATGGTCAATATTTACAATCCTCAAAGTGGTTGATTAGAATTATTTCACAGCCACAGCAAGATAAAGAAACACCCCCACAGCTCAGCACACGTTCTGCATTGCAAAACATGTATTTTTAATATTGATCCATAAAATACAACACTGCCACATTGATTTTCACAGGATCTGGGAGAACAAGTGTGATAAGCCAAAGCCTCTCAGAGCTTTATCAGCTCAAAGGACATGACTTATTTTGTTCAGGCTTGACTTCTTTCAAAGCTGCCCTTTTCTTCCTCCCTGGTGTTTTTTCCCTCCAGAAAGGATCACTTTTTATCAGCTAGTTTTAAAGTCCTATAAATAACCTTGAAGATGAACCAAACAGATCCATAGAATTAATTTCTCTTTAGTTATCATAAGTCAAAATAGATGTGTCTTAGTGACAGAAAAGAGAGGGAGAATGAATCATAGGTGTGAATAAGAAGATGAGAATCTTACAACCATTCTTTCTACTCAAGAACTATGTGACTCTAGATTTCAGTAAATAGAATATACCACACCAAGATCATATGACCTCTGCTCTGTGTTTAGCCAATCAGCTCAGTAAAAAGACTGGTTTCACAGTTTCCTTCTAATGCAAAGCTACCAAGAAACTGAAAGGACTAATTTGCAAAAATCTATAATGGAAATAAAATCTCTGCTTCATCCATTGACTAGTTCCTTCAGCATATATAACCTTTCTGAATATCAATTTCTGCATCTGGAAAATGGGGATAATGATAATTATAGAACCCATTTCATGAAGATACTGTGACGAAGATACTTTGGAAACTCTAAAGTACTATAAAAATGTGTTTTTGTAAATATAATGTTATTGTTGTGTAGAACAGCCATCAATTCATCAATTAACGAGTCTTTAGCAAGCCCTGTGTATGTGTGTTATGCTGTCTCCTGAGATACAGAGGTATGAGTGAACCTTACTGCAATTTCCTTTCATTGTTCCTACATGTCACTGGGACAGGAAGAATAAACCCAAAACCACTTCCAAATGATAGCCTTTCAAATCCTTCATGATAGTTATCATAGCCACTCCCAACCATACCTCCACATACATACAAGGTTTTGTTTTTGTTTTTGTTTTTGTTTTTTTGGTTTTGTTTCTTCAGGTTCACTACTGTTCTTTAAAAAAAAAAAAAAGAAATCTCTCATATTGCCTGATCTGAAAGCTCTTTGCTATTCTTGTCTTTGCTGATCCTTAGCAGATGAAGACTGGGTAAGGAAGGATTTGCTGGGGCTTAATGAGTGATTAACAAATAGAAGTCTCTATGCCAAAAGGGTCATCAAACTGTGCAGTTTGGATCCGGCAGTATCTCTACTGAGTTTGTATCCCAAGGAGATCATAAAAAAAGGAAAAGAACCTACATGTGCAAAACTTTTTGTGGCAGCCCTTTTTGTAGTGGCAAGGAACTGGAAACTGAGTGGATGCCCATCAGCTGGAGAATGGCTGAATGAGTTATGGTATATGAATGTTATGGCATATACTGTTTTATAAGAAATGATCAACTGGAAGATTTCAGAAACACCTGGAGAGACTTTCATGAAGTGATGCTGAACGAAGGGAGTAGAACCAAAAGAACACTGTATATAGCAACAACAAGATTATACAATGATCAAATCTGATAGACTGATTCTTTTCAACAGTGAAATAATTCAGAGCAGTTCTAATGCTCTTTTGATAGAGAGACCAACCTGCACCCAGAGAGAGGACTGTGGGACTTAATGTGGATCACAACGTAGCATTTTCATTTTTTTGTTGTTGTTTGATTGCCTTTTGTTTTTTTCTCATTTTTTTTCCATTTTTGATCTAATTTTTCCTATTCAGCATGATAATTGTGGAAATGTATATTAAAAACTGTATATGTTTAACACATATTGGATTACTTGCTGTTTAGAAGAAGGGGTGAGAAAAGAAGGAGAAAATTTTGGAACAAAAAGTTTCATAAGGGATAATGTTAAAAACTGTTTTTGCATGTATTTTGAAAATAAAAAGCTATTATTTAAAAAAAAAACCCACAAGTCTCAAATTGGGACAGCAGGAACCTGAATATCATATTAGTCCTAGGAATCCATAGAGCAGTAACATAGTCAAAAGATCAGAATCAAAGCTGCTGATCACAGAAATACCAGATATCAAAAAATTATACACAGAAAACAACATGGAGAATGGAACAAGCTATTTAACTTAAAGCTTCTTAAACTGTGGGTTGAAACCCTATATGGAATTATATAACTGAATATAGAAGTTGCAAAAATTTGGCAGTAGTAAAAGCTATTAAATATTCCATCAAGTTTAATTCTTTATGTAAAAATAAACAAGCAATCCATCTCATGCAAATTTGTTTTCATTTTAATAAATGATAAAAATATATGTATACCAAAGCATTGTTTTAAACTAAATTTTTTATCATCAGTACATGTTTGATTTGTATACTATTTAAAAATTTCTTGGGTAAAAAAAGAGTCACAAGTGGAAAAAGTTTAAGAAACCCTGGTTTAAATCAATGTTATTGACACAAAGCCAAGTTCTTATCAATTTATATTAGAAGTCTACTAGTTAGCTACCTTTCCCTACCTCTACCTTCCATCGCTCACAAAGCTTAGACTAAATGGGCTTTGTTACAAACATGTATAAATTCAGTATCTTGGGTACTTCTAATCTTCCCATTTAGATGCCTCCATGAAGCCTTTCCTGATTCCTCTAGCAACTCTGTCCCAGACACAAATTACTTTTTATGTGCTTTGTTTATGATTATATATGTGCAAGCTTTGTGCTAGTATGTAAGAGCCGGGAAGGGAGTAGTTTCATTTTTGGTTTTCTATCTTAGAGGTCCAAGGTAGGGCCATGCAAATAGTAAGCAATTATTCATTGATTGGATTAAATAGGGAATGGCTCTAATATCTAGCATGCTTTCCTGGTTAACCTATGGGTTCTTTTTTCTATGAAAGAGCTTGTTAATAACTATATTTGCATGATTCATCTTTACCTCAAACTCAATATATTTTCTATTTTAGAGACTCCTCTCCTCATTTGATCTCTGGACATCTAACAACAATGACAATGATAATAATAATAATGGCAATAATAATAGGTAATAATTTATATAGTGCTTGCTAAGCATTTTACAATTATTATCTCATTTGTTCCTAAAATGAGTGTATCTCCATTGGAGTGTTTTCACTTTTAAATTAAAAGTGATTATCATTATTTTGGATAGAGAAAGTCCAGTGGAATTGACAAGGAATTTAGCCATCCAGTGCTAAGTATTTAGTATAAGTTTAGTAGTATATTGTAGTATATTTAGTAGTATATTGTGAACCTCATCATTTCAAGCCCTTTAAAAGAGCATTCCTTCCATGAATTTCTCTTTGTATTTTTTTTCTACTTCCCTATGTATCTATCATGATCTCTTTTGCATTATACTTGCTTATATATCTTTGTCTCTCAGCATTTTTAGCACAGGTTCTCTTTATGAGGCTCTCACTCAATGTTTGCTAAATGAATGTTGTCTACTGAATAGTAATGAGAAAGATAGCCTAAACTAAATAGAAAGCACAATAGACCTGAACTCAGAAGAGACAGAAGTTCAAATCCCATAAATGTCATTATTTGACATTCTCTTATTCTCACTTTCAATCCATCTAAAAAGAACCTAATTTGACCCATAGTGTGATGATCAAATGAGACAATATACATATGAAATGATTCTTGCTCCTTAGGGGCAGCTAGTTCTCACAGGGCATAGAGTTCTGGACTTGGGGACTAGAAGGCTTAAGTGCAGCCCCAATCTCAGATGCTTACTAGTTCTGTTACTCTAGCTAAATTACTTAACCTTTGCTGCCTCAACTTCCTCATGAGCATAATAATAGGCACTACATTAGCAGGGTTGTTGTGAAGATAAAATGAGAAAAAATGGGTTTTGATAAAGTAAAAAGCTGTATAAATTTCATAATTAAGTATGACTGAGGAGAGGTCAGTCACTCAATCTCAGTGCCTCGGGTAATTTTTCTAAGACAACAAGTTACAGATGAGTTGCTTCCCCCCTAAAATCCTAGCTTCATAACTGTGGGTCATGATCCCATGTGGGGATTACATAAATGAATGTGGAGATTATGAAATTATGACTTCTTATCAACAAATTTTTATTGATATACCTATTTTATATATCTACATACTCAAGATAGGATAAAAATTTCTCTAGTAAAAAGAGGTGGCAAGTGGAAAAAGTTTGAGAAACCCTGCTCTTCATCATTTTTTACTTTCCCCACTGTAATGCCATCAAAAATAGGGATCAAATTTTTAAAATGTTAATAATTATTGGTACATTGTTAAGAATTACTGGCATATTTAAATAAATTTAATTTTAAATACTGGCATATTTGAATGCAATATTTAAATACTGGCATATTCAAATGCAATGTTTACATATTACCATATTTAAATGCACATTTCAATATGGTTAGAAAAATTTTAAATTAAGTATGGCTCATGATTCTCATTTTGGGCCTTTCAGGATCTAAAAAGAAATGTCCTTAGAAGGAAAGTGTTGATCCATTTTCTGGATGAAATCACTCAAGCTCAGGGCTGTCAAGGGGTTTGCATACAGTGTGTAGCAATAAGCAATGGAGGAAGAACACAATCCAACATGCTCTGGCTTCAAGTACAGTGTTTGTCAGCTACAACAGGTTACAACATGTTCTCAGACATGGCAGTCTTAAAAAGTGGCCAATGACCAGCTAATGTTGACCTATCAAAAGAGAAGACCAACTGAGCAAGAAAAAGTCTCCCTCCTGGAATATGCACTGGTTAGAATCAAGAGCCTTAGGGTCCCTGAGACATGCAGTAAGGTCGGCTCTCCGCTGCCTGATAAAAAACAAAGGCTGTATGTAGACAGATAGATGCTATATTCGCAGACACATCTGTCCTAAATGAGGCACCTTGTCATCTTCAGAACATAAGCTGTCAGAGCAAGAGTCATCATCCCTTAAAATGAAGGGAATAAAAAGACCCCCTTCCCCTCACCAAACATATATAAGCTAAAAAAAAATCCTTAGATAAAAAATAAATCATCCACTAGGGAGAGTACATTCAATGATGGAAACACAAGGGAAGTGCCATCAATGAGGCCATATGGTAGAGTAGAAAGAATATCGGGGTTAAAGTTGTACCCAAATGTCAGCCCTGACTTTGCACTAGCCAAGTGGGTGAGACTGGGCAAGTTATTTCACAGAATCAGAGTTTTCCCATCGATATAAGAGAAAAAAAACAATACTTGTACATGAGGTACAGAATGCATTGAGCTTTGAAAGGATGTGGGTGGAAGTCTGAATAGCCAGAGGGGCTTGTGGCCCTCCTCTCTCTAGCCTGCTTCCTGTTATACACTGCTGATGTGCTTAAGGCTTAAACAGTACCCTGTTCTAGTTAGCATTGGCTGCTGAAACTCTGCAGCAAGTTTGTTGATATAAAACAGTTATGATTCTATCTTCCTCAGCTGAGTAGGTCTTTTGAGGTCATTTTTGGATTTTTTTTTATATTTTATTTATTTATTTTTTTTTTACTACTGGTCATATTCCCTGCTCCATGCTGACCCACAAAGTAGCAGCTGTCTTAGCATACCCTTTGTGTGAAAACCAAGGTAACCAAGTCCCCCATGGGCTCTGGGTCTTCTATCAGATGGTACAACCCAACAAGTGTCCAAATCATACCAGACCCTGTAGTAATGAAGGTAAGGAAGCCACATGAGACTTCATCCCTAAATAAATTCATTGGCCCATGTCCTCTTATGCTGCATCTAGCTATATCAACAAAGCATTCAAATTCATCTTAGTGTTGTGGCCTGCTATTCATCCAAATTCTGATTTAAATTTGCATGACAAATCTTATTTTTTTTTATTATAGCTTTTTATATACAAAACATATCCATGGGTAATTTTTCAACTTTGACCCTTGCAAAAACTTCTGTCCCAATTTTTCCCCTCCTTCCTGTGTGGTACGGAAATGGTGAGGGGTCACCATTTAATAAAAAAAAAAAAAAAAGCTAGAGAGATCTCTAGAGAAAAGCAAAGTTTATTTTACATTCTCGCGAGAACGGCGTCCCACCTTTTGAGCAGACAGTTAAAGAGAGGAAGCACCTCCTGTGGGCAGGACAGCACCTTTAATCCCTAACGCAAAACACCCCCTCCCACCACTGACCCTCATCCTCATTGGCTGAGAGTCTTACATTGTAAACACGAGATCTACCCATGAAATTGAATTTGACCCATAAGTGCATAGTTGCCCATATTTGACAAAAAAAGGGAGGAGATTGTATCATGGGAGGATAGCCGGAAGGGGACTCAATTATGCCCTTGAATCAATGCTCAAAGTCCTTCAGGCCTACTCCAACTCTGAAGTAGATGAAGCCTTACTCGATTTTCACAACTGTCTTGAAAGATCTCACCTCATCTCATTCATTCCCTCCACCCCCTCCCCTAGATGGCAAGTAGTCCCATACATGTTAAATATATTAAAGTCTATGTTAAATACAATATATGTATACACATTTATACAGTTATCTTGCTGTACAAAAAAGAGCAGATTTAGAAAGAAGGTAAAAATAACCTGAGAAGAAAAAACAAAAATGCAAGCAAACAATAACAGAAATACTATGTTGTGGTCCACACTCATTTCCCAGTGTTCTTCCTCTGGGTGCTCATTACAAATCAATTGAAACTGATTTGGATCCTCTCATTGTTGAAAAGATCCACATCCATCAGAATTGATCATCATGTAGTATTGTTTGCTGAAGTGTATAATGATCTCCTGGTTATGCTCATTTCACTCAGCATCAGTTGGCCTGACAAATCTAAACATGAAATGGGCTCATTTAGGAGGTAGGGTGGACTGCCCTCCTGTAGATTTTTCAGTTAAAGGCTTTATGGGCACTTGTTAAAAAGGCTATAAAGGAGATTTCTGTTAATTTTCAATTTATTTAAGATGTTCCCTGTGGTCCCTTCCAATTCTAAAATTCTCTATAATTGCTACAAGGTGGTATCTACCTTACCTTGAGCCTACTTCTACCTTCCATCATGGCTCCTAGTTCAAGCATAATCTCTCATATATGAGTCATTAAAATACTTGAAGGCAACTGTCTTAAGATGAATCATCCCTGGTTCATTCTATGAGTATGACCTTGAAGACATGGAGTATCCTGATCATCTTCCTTCTGAATACTCTTTAGCTAATAAACATTCTTCTATTCTATACAGCTGAGGAATCCCTGAAGATGATTCTGTCATCAGTCAATAAATATTTATTAAGCACTTCCTCTGGAGGCACTGTGCAAATCACTTCATAAATATGACCTCATTTCATGCTTACAATAATCCTGGAAAGTAAATGCTATTATTTTCCCTATTTTGCATATAAGGAATCTGAGGAAAATAAAGCTTGAGTGATTTTTCCAGTACTATAAAACCATTAAGTGTCTAAAAGTAGCTTCTGAACTCAGGTCTTTCTGACTCCAGAGACAGCAGTCCATCTACTTCACTACCTGGTTGTCATCCAATATACTAATTATCTGCTCCAGTTTTACGTCATCTGCAAGTCTGATCTACATAACATCAATTTCATTCAAAGTACAGATAGAAAATGTTAAAGAAAAAGACCAATAACACATCCCTGAGGCATTCAAGTGGAAACTTCCAATGAGGTTCACATAGAACCATTACTGACTACTCTTGGTTTCCATAATTAGAATAATTCCTAATCTGCCCATCTAGCCCACATACCTCTTGCCACAAGGCTATGGCATTGTAAAAATGCCTTACTGAAATCTCACTAAACTCAATCTACAGCAATCCCCTAATCAACTAGTCAAATAATCCTATCAAAAAGGAAATGAGGTTAGATTGCCATGACCAGCTTATGATGAATTCTCATTGCCTCTTCATTATCCTTTCACTCCCCTTTCTTGATGTTCACAAACCATCCATTTTAACAGTATGTTCTAGAAGTTGGCTCGGAATCTAGGTCAAACTCACTGAATTATTTTGAAATTGCACTCTTTTCCTCCCCACCCCACCTCTGTTGTTTTTTATTGTTTTTGTTTTTTTTTTTAATTCACAGGCAGTGAGAAAAATAATACAATATCTCTTCTCATTTGCTGGCTTCTACCTGCCCTTAACTTTTGTCTTCTAAAAACTGTTTTTTAAAAGTTCTGTTATAAGAATGAAGAAGATAAGGGACATAAGAAGAAATCTAAGAAACTGTAAAAATAAAAGATATTGATAAAAGTCTGCTTTAAAAAACAAGCAGAGAAAGCCCATGATTAACCTTTAGCCTCCATTCATTGAAGGAAACTTTCCAGGTTGTACCTTTTTCTCCACACCCAGTCCCCAAATGTCCAATACCTAATGGCCTCATCACCTAATGAATTTTGGTTCTTTTGTCTGGAGCTAAGCATGCCTTCCTTTGCAAATAGCTCGTGCTTACTCTTCCATTCAGTAGTTCAGATATATACATTTACACCTCCCACATCACAGGAGTTAGGGGCATAGGTAACCCCATAATTGGGGGAAAACAGTATAAATTTTTTTCATCCCAGAGAAGTCTGAATTTATTCTTTTTCTTTTATGGGATAAATTATTGTCAAATTTGAGTCAAATATTTTTCTGTATCATCTGCAGCTTCTACAAAACTGCCCCCAAATTTCCATTTAATTTTATATTCTGACCTGCAATATATTGAAGCTATAAGGGGGAAAGTCAAAATGTAGAAGGGATAATTGTAAACAGACAGATTAGATAGATAGATAGATAGATAGATAGATAGATAGATAGATAGATAGATAGATAGATGGATGGATAGATATCAAGAGAGAAGTAATAAGTGTTGACAATAAAAAGATGAAAAATAAATTGTCCTTCAAAGAACTTACCCTCTAGTAAGAAGAGCAAAGTTTATACAGAAATAAGAATGATATAAGGCATAATATAATAAGAAAAAAAAAAAGAATCTAGAGAAAGAACTATACGAAAAATGATCAGGGAGAGTTCATATTTTCACTGATTGTCCCCCACACCTGCTCTCTCCTCATCTCTACCTCCTACCTTCCCTAGCTTCTTTCAAGTCTCAATTAAAGACCTTACTTCTGCAAGAAGCCCTTCTCTATTTCATCTTAGTGGTTTTTTAGGAGATAACCTCCCAATTATCTTGTATGTATTTTGTGTTGTACATAGTTGTTTGAATATTGTCTTCTCCATTAGTTTAACAAGAACTATCTTTAATTAATTTCAATTCACAAACTGATTTTCAGTTCCAAGATGTCAGATCAGGAAAGACATTAGGGAAGACATGCACTTGAACAAGAAGGTGAAGGGGGAAAGGAAAGATTTCAAAGGTAGAGACACAGAAGGAGTGTATTCAGCCTGGACAAATACTTAGAAGAGAACAAGAGGAAAGAGGAGAATGGTTAAAACTCTATTCTAGATTAAATATACAGTGCTGGAACAGAAGCAGGTAGAATGAGGCTGAAAAAAGAAGCTGAAGAGAGATTACAGACTAGACTTTCAAATTCCAGGGTTCTAGTTAACAAGCTGCCTCAGTTAAAAAAAAAAATTATAAATCTTACACAAAACTAAAAAGACAAACCAAACCTAGCAAAGTTTTAAAAGAAATTTTTAAATTGGTTTCATAATGGACCTTCCCTCCTTTATTTCTTTCAGGCATTTTATAATCTACCTGTATTTAGTTGAATTGTTTTTTTCTTGGTATGGGCAGCTGGATAGCACAATGGCTAGAGTTCAGAGGTTGGTATCCAAAAGATTCCACTTCCTGAGTTCAGATTTGGATGTATGACTCTGGGCATGTTACTTAACCCTATTTTTCTCAGTTTCTTCATTTATAAAGTGAGTTAGAAAGGAAAGGGCAAACCACTCCAAGGATCTTTACCAAGAAAACTCCATATGGAGTTTAGACACAAGTTAGATGGGTAGAAGGCAGGCCATTATTCTTTAAATGTTGCCAAAATTTATTTAATATTCAACATTTATTGAGTACTTACAGATACTCTGTGATGGGTGTTGAGGAAGAGAAAAGCATAATAACATAGGAGCAATAATAACAAAACTTGTATTATAAAATATTTTCATGTTTCAAGGCACATTATTAATATTATCTCATTTTTAACCTTATACTAATCCTTGCAGAGATGCTATTATTATTCCCATATTACAAATGAAAAAATTTAGAGCTGAGCGAGAATCATTCAGCTAGTATTTGAGATTAAATTTGAACTCAGAACTTTCTTACTCCAGATTAAGTTCTCTACCACTCTATTTAGCTATATAAATAGTACCTCTAAAATAAACAGAATCTGTACTTCTCTAAGCCTGCAATAACTTCTTTAGTAAAGTCCTTGGCACATAAAAGGTGCTTAATAGATGCTAATTGACTTTACCTATTATGGCTTTACTTCCATGAAGCTTTCTGTGATTGGCAGCCCTTGCATTATATCAGAGATTTTTTTTTTAATCGTTTACTGTTTGTTAATGCACTTATGTTATAATAGTATTATAGCTGTTCACACAAATACATACACATACAATTGTAGATTTCTTGAAGACAGTGCTCAGTTCTGAACTATATGTTATAATCACCAGGTCTAATATATTTCTACCTACCCTATAATTGAACAGGTACAATTAAAAAACTGAACTACATATCTAAACTATGTATTTTTCCCAGTTCCTATGATGGCACTATGCATATCTATCAGTCATTCATTATAAATACTTGTTGAATTGAATGAAACATGCACAAAAGAAAAAATATATATATATATATACAGATACATACATATAAACATATATGCATGTATATAGTAAATATGTATGAGAAGAGATGAGGGAAAGATCATTTCAAATTTTTCAAATTTGGATCCATTTAAGAACAAAAAATTGAATCTCAAGTTTTTCCAATAAGACACTGGTCAAATTATTCAATTCTTTAGCTAAGTTTTTTCATCTACAAAATGGGGTAAAAATACCTGCTCCAAAGAATTCTTCTTAAGAAAAGCAATTTGTAAACCTTAAAATGTTTTGCTATTGATATTATTATTAAAATTAGTTGCAAAGGCCACTGAGAATAATATATGTGCCAGCTTAAATTGAATTATTTTTTTGAGGATAGCACATAACCTGAAATGGTAGCAATTTGTAAATTCTTTAAGATCAGATCTCCATCATGTTGGCAAAGAGAAGAACCTTTAAAAGAGAGGGAAAAAGAAAAGATTCAATTGTAATCCCACTAATGCATCTCCAGGAGGGTTGGTATCTGCTGAAGAACACTTCCCATTAAGGAAATCAATTTACTATTCGACTTTTCTTCCTGTGGTGCATATTGAAGTGGGATTTGACAATGATGGAAAACAGATTTGTGTTAAATACTGCCAATAATGCCTCTGTAGCTCAAGGTTACAGCTTTATGTGAGCAGTAGTCAATTGTAATCCAGTGCCTCCCAAATAGTGAGCCTTTCATCCATCAACCAGAGGTATGAAGTTTGAAATGAACCATTGCATCTGTGCCTAAAGGGTGTCTGGAGATTATTTTGCTGATAGCATTGCTGTATGAGACTAGCTTGACTGAATGGGAAGCTCACAGGCAGGGCTGGGTGTATATATATATATATATATATATATATATATATATATATATTTACACTGTGGTATAACCCTGCTTTTTTAGTAGTTGTGTGACTACTATAGGGGCATCAGTTCATTCAGATATGAGCTAATCTGAGCTGTCTCATTTATAAAATAGGTATCCACCAACATCATATAAGGATGATTAAAAAAGAAAATAAAAAATATTTTATAAACCTTAAAATGCTATATTAAAATATTATATTATTATTATTTTACTATTAAAGATTGGTTGTATGACAAATATCTTTTTTGCTTTCCTCCTTAGAGAAGTAGACAGATCCAATAATATATTGATTGATTCAATATATTGAATAATACATCCAATAAATAACATTGATAATGGCTCAAGAGCCAATTGTTAAACTGTCAAACTTTCATTGCAAGCATTTACATCTCAGAAGTCAGCAAATGCCACAAATCAGGGCTTGTTTTGTTACCTTGTTGATTGTCTGGTATTAAGAAAATGATAGAGAAAATGTTAATTAAATTCAAAAGTGAATTATATGGACCTTTTTTTTTTTTTTCCCTTTTGGAAATCTTGTTGCTAAACATTTAACAGAGCACCCTTGAATATATCCTGGAGCTAGAGCTACAGATACATGTCTTCAGAGCCAATGGCTAATATCATTTGTTCATCAAACCCTTTCTTGATGATCTAATCTTGTGGAAATTAGTTCTAAACACATATCCAAGTTGTTACAAGGAAGTGAGCATCTGGTCTTTTTTTAATAATTCCCTTTTCCCTCTCCCTGCACACAACTTCATTTCCCTTTCACTTTTAAGAGCAGTTGAAATCCTAGTTTCTTAGTTACAGAATCCCAGATCAGAGTTAGAAATTGCCTTGGTTTGAAGAACACAATAATAGTAACTCTTGTTATTAGATACTATTACATAGTAATTTATATATGCATGTTAGTAATGATTTAGTATTAGCATTAGCATTATACAATTAGTAGAAATATTAACAATTAGTAATATAATAGTAATTAATATATAGACACGCATGAGAGCATTGAATTGAAGAGCTTTACTCAGAGACCATTTTTTTCCCCCTGAGGCTGGGGTTAAGTGACTTGCCCAGGGTCACACAGCTAGAAAATGTTAACTGTCTGAGACCAGATTTGAACTCAGGTCTTCCTGAATTCAGGGCTGGTGCTCTATCCACTGTGCCACCTAGCTGTCACACTCAGAAACACTTTCAAGGATAACAAGAATCACAAAGTTATAGATATATTCCTAAAGATGGTGTCTATAATATATATATATAACCCAACCAGGATTTGAACCTGAATTTCTCTTGACTCCAAGTCCAGTGCTCCCCACTGAATGACAGTCCTCCTAGTCTGAGTTAGAAGGAATTTCTGAACAATATATTGTGATGTAGTAAGAAGAGTAGAAGATCTGGAATAGGAAGATCTGCATTTCAATTCTGGCTATGTGTTTTACCACCTCTTCAATCTTGTAAGTCATTTAATTTCCATGATTTGTGTAAAGTCATACAGATCTTTTGCTCTAGAGATAAGATTAGAACTCAAGTCTTCCTGGTTCTTGCCATATTGGTTACTGTCACCTTTAAAAATGGGGTTGGGGCACGTGTGCAAAAATGTTTGTAATACTTTTTGTAATGGCTGGGAACTGGAAACTGAGTGGATGCCCATCAGTTAGAGAATTGCTGAATAAGGTAGGGTATATGAAGATCATAGAATATTACTGTTCTATAAGAAACAATCAGCAGGATGATTTCAGAGAGTCCTGGAGAGACTTACATGAACTGATGTTAAGTGAAGTGAGTAGAACCAAGAGAACATTATACATAAGATTATGTGATAGTCAGCTCCAATAGTTTTGGCTCTTTACAACAAAGAGATGATTCAGGCCAATTTCAATAGACTTGTGATGGAGAGAGCCATCTGAATCCAGAGAGAGGACTGTGGGGACTAAGTGTGGATCACAACATAATATTTTCACCTTTTTGTTGTTTGATTTTTTTTTCTTTCTCATTTTTTTTCCCTTTTTTATCTGATTTTTCTTGTGCAGCATCATAAATGTGGAAATATGTATTGAAGAATTCCACATCTTTAACCTACTTGATGTCTAGGGACAAGGGTTGGGGAAAGGGAATGCAAAATTTTGCAAGGATGCATGATGAAAACTATCTCTGTATGTATTTTGAAAATAAAAAGCTATTATTAAAAAAATGAGGGTGGGGAAAGGATGAATGTAAATATCTACCTTTCAGGTTATAGTGCAGTTAAACAAGCTGAAAATATAAAGTATGTGTCATCTTAATAGGGCCAGTAGAACTAGCCAGCAGATAATGACTTTGGTTCTATTTTGGGTCTACTTCCTCCCTTGTCTCTTTTACATAGTCACAAGGAGAAAAATTCTTTCAGTTTAAAGACACAGTAAGTTCCTACTTTGCCTGTTATTCCTTCTCCTAAACACCACCATCTGCCCCTCAACACCTATAATAGAATACTGAATTTTTCCTGCTCTGATGGAAATTACTATTAATGGTAATGGCATTGGAAGGGCAAGCTAGAATTAGAAGTTTATGTCTTTATTTGAAAATGGAACTGAGTCGACAGATTGAACCTAGGACAGCTGTTCTTTGACTATCACATCAGCCCCAGTCTCATTGAAGGATAACAACTAAGAATGATTTGGGACTTAGATGGAAGACTAGAGTGGAGGTAATATACCTCTATTCTCATGCACTTTTTAAAATCAAGCTAGATCAGCATCTAGGACTTTCATCTATAGGATGCATTTTTTTTTTTGGTAATGCACACTTTTTACACAGTTTCAATCAACATTAAATTACCCTCATGGTCATTTTCCTAAGCAATGAGGTTAAGTCATATGGTATACTGAAAAGGACACTACACTTGGAGATAGAAGACATGCTTTTGAAACTCAACTTTCACATTTAATGAGATATGTGACCATGGGCAAAACACCTTCCTAAGCCTCAAATGGCTTAGCTATAAAATGATGGGTGATATTACTCAAGAGTAACTAGCTTACAGAATTGTTCTGATAATAAAATTGCTTTGTAAACCTTAAAGGGCCATATAAATGTGAGTAATTAATAGTAAATGACTAGTACAGAAAATAATTGGGGGGAGGGTAGAGGGGAATGGAATAGCCTGTGTCACTAAATATCCCCAGAGCTTTTTCCAGATTTAAATCAATAATTCTGTATCCTCCATAGCACATAGTAGGAGGCTGATAAATGTACACTAACTGATTGATGGGAAATATTTTATGGCCTCAAATCATGGATATATAAAGCTTTAGAATTAAGAGCAGCCTTAAAGTATGTCTAGTGTCAATTCATTAGAAAGCTTCATTTCTAAATTGATTTTCTAACTTCTATTTGAACATTTCCAAAGTCAAAGAGCTCACTACCTAACACTATATCTTTGTTCTCGAGATTCATATGGAGTATCAGACTTGATACTCAGATTTGGATGCAAATAATTATCATAAGGCAGAATTAGTTAGATGCCCTAGTATAGGTACAAGCTAAATGAAAAAAATAGTACAAAGGTAGTAACTATCTTTTCCAGCTAATGGGATCAGGGAAAGTTTCATGGAATAGGTGATACTTGAGCTAAGATTTAAAGCATGGGCAAAATATAAATAGGTGAGGGTGAGTCATTCCAAATGAGCATGAGCATGAGCAAAAGCACAGAGGTGGGAAATCACAGGATATTTTCATAGACCTATTCAATAATGAGACATAAGGCTAGAAAAGTATATTGGGGCTTGAATAGAAAGGCAAGAAACTGGGACATCATTGGTCAAACAAAGGAATCAAAGAAAGCTTCTAAATAAAATCATCCTGTGTTCAAAGAACCCACACACATCCATATAATTTCTGTATAGTTTCTAAATGCACAGGACTCCCCTACTGGTATCTTTCTTTCTTCTTCTCTATGGTGTAAAGTTATGGCTTCCCATGTTTATATTTCCCAGATCCACCAGACTAACACAAGCTATATCACAGACATCACTGTACTACAGGACCTGCAAAAATTAGATGGCATAAATCTGCCATAACCCTCTCTGACTTCATTCTCCATTAACCCACTCTCCTAGAATTGAATTGCCAACACCATAAACTACCATAAAGGCATTCTGAGCTTGGAAAAAGTAGCCCCATGTTCCTCCAAGTTTCTTTTTTTTCACCTTATGGGCTATTAACCAAGTCACATATCCATCTGAAATCTAACAACTACTTTAGACAAGAAGTAATGGAGGAAAAAAAATGTCAAAAAGCAATCCAATTCCATTCTGCAAATATTTATTGAGTTATACATTATGTGATCATAGGATATTAGAGCTGGAAATGACCTTAGAACCCAGAACATAGACTATTAGAAATGAAAAGGGCATTAGAAGAGGCAGTTGAATATAGTAGAATGAGCATACACCTTGGAGGGAGGAAACCTGGATCTGGCAACTGCTAGCTATGAATATAAGCAGTTAGGTGCTTCAGTGGATAGAGTGCCAGCTCGGACATCACATGGACACATCTTCCTAGGTTCAAATATGCCCTCAGATACTTCCTAGCCATGTGACCCTAAGCAAGTCATTTATCCCTGTTTGCCTTAGTTTCCTCATCTGTAAAATGAGCTGAAGAAGGAAATGGCAAACAATTCTAGTATCTTTGCCACAAAAATCCCAAATAAAGTCCTGGAGAGTAAAACATTAACAACAAAATCTATGGACATAGGTTAGTGACACAATCCACTCATTTCACTTTTATGCTCCTCTTCTACTTTACCTCTAGAGTCACTGGCTTCCTTCAAGATTCAACTCAATGCTATCTCCTACACCAAAGCCTAATCTGACCTTTTCTCTTCCCTATTTCCCACATTGTCCTCCATGTCTGCAGGAATTTAATTTTATATGTATTTTATATTCATTTGTCTGTGCTCTTATTTCCTCCCTCTCCATCCTACTTGCCCCAAAAGAATTTCAAATTGTTACCTCCTTAAATTCAGTCTTTTTTGTACTCAGAGCCTGACAGAGTACCTGGTAGCTATGCACAAGGCATCCCCAAGTCTTTGTGTGGATTTAAGCTATTAAATCCTTATTGGATATGCTTTTTCTTGAATTAATTCTCTTCCCATTGCAACATGCTTCTTTTTAAGTTTTGATCTGTAAGTCCCGTGGCTAGTAGGGATTAGCAGAGTGTCCTAAATTTTAGCTACTTCTTTAGCAAGGTCTGATTATTGGTGATTTTCATCCAGGATCAAAAATAGTAAGAAACAACAAGTCAATCCCTTTCATTAAAATAGCAGCTAATAATAGCTAGCATTCATGTAGACTTTAAGTTATGCAACCAGAGCCAGCTCCAGTTATCCTGATCTATATCTGGCCACTGGACCCAAAGGGCTCTGGAAGGGAAAGTGAGGCAGGTGACTTTGCACAGCCCTCTATCACTTAAACCTAATTAATTTGAAGATCATGGCATCACCTCCCTGATGTCATGGTTCTCTGATCCTCACAAGTACTTCAGAGGTAAGTACTATTATTATCCCCGTTTTACAGATGAGGAAACTATAATGCAAAGAAGTAGCCCTAGGTCATACAGCTAGAAAGTAACTGAAGAAGTATTCAAAGTTAGAACTTCCAGATACCAAGCCCCAAATTCTAATCATTGTCCCAATTAACTAGGAACATACAAATTCTCCACTAAATGTGCCTCGTCTCCTATTGCTAAGGTGCCTTTACCCACTCTCTTCTTCACCCCTGAACCATATGATGAAGTAGCTTATCCTTTCCAAGGCTAATTCCTCTACTTGGTTCTAAAGTTCCCATTCCATCTATCTCCTACAACAATTGTCCCTTCTGCCATCCCCAGGCTTTCACTTATTTTCAACCTCTCCCTCTCTACTGACTCATCTACAAACATGCTCATGTCTCCCTTCTCCCCACTTAGTCCTTCCATCCCCACTAAGGATTATCCTACATTTCTTATGCCCTTTGTAGCTAAACTCCTTGAGAAGGCTGCCTAAACTAGGTACCTGCACATTCTCTGCTCTCACTCTCTTCTTAACCCCTTACAAAATTCATCATTCCACCAAAACTGCTCTTTCCAAAAGTACTAATGATCTCTTTGCTGCCAAGTCCAATGGCCTTTTCTCTATCCTCATTTTCTTTGACATCTCTGCAGCCTATGACATTGGTGATCACTTTCTCCTCTTTAAGACTCTCTCTTCACTCTAGATTTTTTGTGACACTGTTACTCCTGATTTTCTTTCTACCTATCTGATCACTCCTCCTATTTTCTTTCTACCTATCTGATCACTCCTCCTTTATGTCTTTTGCTGGATTTTCCTATGAATCTCCCCTTCCAACCATAAGTGTCTCTCAGGGTTCTGTCCTGGGCCCTCATTTCTTCTCCTTCTCCCATAGATTTATTTACCATCTTTATGTTGATGAATGTCAAATCTACCTGTCCTGATTCAGTCTTTCTATTTACCTTCAGTCTCACATCTCCAACTGCCTTCCCAAAATCTTGAATTGGGTTCCAAGAAATAACAAACTTATTGTGTCCAAAATGGAACTTAATACTTTCCCCCCAACTTGCCTCCCCTTTTCAATTACTGTGGAGAACAAGACCTTCTTCCCTGCCTTCTCTCAGGTTCCCAAACTAGCAATCATTCTGGATTTCTGACTCTCACCCCCCAAATATCCAAGCTATTGGTTATAAAGGCCTGTCGATTTCATCTTTACCACATCTCTTCTACATGCCCCTTTCTCTGTTCTAACATCACCACCACTCTGGAGGAAACCCTCATCACTAAATGCCTGAATTATTATTATAATAGTCTGTTGGTAGTCAGATCTCTCCTAACTCCAATCTATCTTCTATTAAGTCACTCAAGTGATTTTCCTAAAGCCCACATCTGATCTTCCTATTCAATAACTCCAGTGGCTTCCTATCATCTCTAGGATCAAATACAAAATGATTTGTTTGGCATTCAAAGCCTTTCATAACTTAGCCCCCTCTTACCTTTCCAATCTTCTTACACTTTATTGGCCTTCTGATTGTTCCAGGAACAACACATGTCATCTCACAG
This sequence comes from Sminthopsis crassicaudata, assembly GCF_048593235.1. NCBI lineage: Eukaryota > Metazoa > Chordata > Mammalia > Dasyuromorphia > Dasyuridae > Sminthopsis > Sminthopsis crassicaudata. The sequence goes on from NC_133617.1 coordinate 630,979,217, forward strand.
CTCTGGGACATTCTCTCTGGATGTCCCTCATTATTCTCCCTCCTCCTCTTACTACTGACCTCCCTGATTTCCTTTAAATCTCAACTAAAATCCTTCTTTCTATAGAAATCAACCCCTCTTAATTCCAATGCTTTCCCTTTCTTATTTCCTATCTAATCTGCATATAATTTGCTTTATACATATTTGTTTACATGTTAGATTCAACTGGAAACTCCTTCAGGTCAGGGAGTGTCTTTTGCCTCTTTGTATCCCCAGTGTTTGGCATATACAAGTCATTTAACAAATGGATTGATTGATTGAATCAGACTTCTTGAAGCCCAAGTATTGGCCATCCTTCAGAGCCATAAAAGCTTCAAGTACAAACCTAACTATTGGCTTTAAGTTTGTCTTGTCAGGGCAAACCTCACTAAGTATGGGCAACCCATCACTAGAATTTCCATGGCAGTGCCTACCTTTAGTCTCAGCAACTCATGAAAAGAGTTTACTAATGTGTGAAGAAAATGAGCATAAAATCCCCAGTCAATGATGAAGTGATCTTAGGGGTTACTTTATCTAGTCCAATAATTACATTTTATAGATAAGGAAACAGATTTGGGCAGTGAAGTTTGGGCAGTAAAATTTGTTCGTATAGCTAATATCAGGACATAATTTGAACTTAGAAATTCCTGAATCCAACATCTGACACTATAGTCAACTATATGTATACATAATTCAGATAATGGTAAGAATGTTTATTTAGCATTTTACTGTTTAGATAGGGCTTTTATCACAAGTTCCTTATGAAACAAAAATAAGTGGTGCTAATGTTCATAGTCCCCTTTTTAAAGGCAAGAAAGATGAAGATTAAAAAGAAGAAAGGTATGATATATGAAAGGAATGCTGAATTTAAGGATAAGAGTTATCTGGGCCCTGCTTTTCCCTGACTATATGACCTGAGCTAATTACTTAACTTGTCTGGGACTCTGAACTAATTGACTAAACTGAAAAAAGTTTTCCACCTCCATAATATAGAACTCTGAATTCTTCTTTCTGACTACAATCCAAAGGCATTTCTAAAGGGTGGACATTGTGTTGTTGCTCAGTCATTTTGGTCATATCCAACTCTTTGTGACCCCGTTTGGGATTTTCTTGGCAGAGATACTGGAGTAGTTTGCCATTTCCTTCTCCAACTTATTTTACAGATGAGGAAATTGAGACAAACAGGATTGAGTGACTTCCCTGGAGCCATAAAGCTAGTAAGTGTCTGAGACCGGATTTAAACTCAGGAAGATGAGTCATGCTGATTCTAAGTCCAGTAGACTATGACTCTACCATCTTTAAAAAACAAAACGAAACACAAATGAGCTTTAGTTTTATTTGCATTTTACAAGTAAACTTTAGTTGTTAGCTTAAAATTTGTTTAGTTATTAGTTTCTTTAATTTGATGAATAAAAATGTCCCTTATGATTAAGCATTCATAAATATTCACTTAAAAATACCCTTAATCTACCACCTACTAAAATGTGCTGTATATACTTATGCTATGACTTCCATTCTTCCATCTGTTCCATCTGTCAACTCTCCTAATCCTGTATCACATTCCTTGCAACTTCAAGACACTCTCTCCCTCCTTTCCAAAGCTCTGCTCTAGCCTCACTTTTATTCCTTTAAAAAAAAGTTGACCCTATCATTAGCTAGGCCAACTTCACACTGTTTTTTACCCTTGACTCCCTGGATTTTATTCATCACCAATTATTGCTTTCCAAATTTTAACTGTGGATTTGAAAATAGTCCATTGGTTTTTAGTGCAGTTTAAATTAGGTGAGTTGCTAGGCCATACAAGCTTGTTTATTATCTTCATTTCTTTGAAAACATGTCTTAATTATGGTGCAAAGTCATGTTTCAGTCTTTCAACTCCATTTGGAGAGTTCTACATTTCTGTAATTTGATTCTGATTCTTCTTCTCAGAATACCTACGTATTTGTCAGAATTCGACATCACCTCTATCAAATAATGGAATTTCATGACTATAAGGACCCTAAATGCCCCGAGCATTTTGGGAGTGGATATTTTCCATTTGCATTATGCTTATGTCTAAAAGCTCACCTGGACTTCTGACAATGATTTTGGTAACAGTCTTCTTTTTAGTGTTTGTTTTTTTTTATTATTTTTTGCTTATAGTCTTCTAAGTCTTCTTTGACTTTGTTTATAGTCTTCTAAGAAAAATTCCCTTTTTCCAGTCTTCAGTATTGTAACCTACATATTATCTTACATAAGACAGGTGGTTTTTCATCATATAAATGAACAGCAGCTGTTTTGTTTTTCTTCCCGCTGTTCTTCCAACTAAGAGAAACCTTTACTATGTATAATTAAGTCCTTCAACTTTCTGATCTCTCTGAAAAACTTTGCTTTTTTTGAGGATGAAATAAGCCATTTTTCAGAAATAGCTTGTCAGTTCTAGACAATTTTTTTAAAAATTTTCAATCATACTTTCCTTTGCATTTCAAAATAATTGATCATGTGTCATTGTGGTTTGAATACTTTTTGAAATGCTTGGCTTCTTCATACCAACAGTTGTTCTAATAACTCTACTAGTCCTTGAAGTGTGCTCTTTCAGAGATACAACTTTTGCATGTTTCCTGTATTATCCATTCTTGATAATTATAGAATAAAAAATTATAAAAAAGAGAGCCTAAAACATGTATATGTAAATTTCATCTTGGACTTTTTAAAAAACAAAGAACTAACTAAAAGTGGAAGGACCAACTCAGTAAAGTTTCATCCAGTCCAGATCATATTGGTATCATCAGAAGCACAAAATGCAAGGCCATTAATGTGATAAAATAAAATCATATAAAAATTATTGCTTGTCCAAAGTAATTCACACAGCACTTTGGGATAATTATTCAAACTCTTCTCTCTGATATTTATAACTTTAAAAAAAATTTAATCTTAAATGATTAGAATAATAGGTCTGGAGTCATAATGACCTGAGTTCAAATTTGATCTCAGATATTTATTAGCCATCTGACTTAGGCAAGTCACTTTCTATCTGCCTTAGTTTCCTCAAATGCTGAATGGGGAAAATAATAGCATCACCTCTAAGGGTTATTATGAGCATCAAGTGAGATGATGTTTATAAAATACTTAGCATAGGACCAGGCACATAGTAGAAACTTATAAATGCTTGTTTCATTTCTGACCAATTTTTTATTACTCCCTTGTAAAGTCCGGGCTAGCTCCCTGAAGGGCTCAGAATCAGTCAGAGTCAGGATAAGTAAACGTCTTTGGGCGCCAAAATGTGATGTTCTGTTGTCTCTAAATTGTAATCCTTCTCTAGGAGCAGATCTCTTGGGGAGCTTCTGGAGCCAGCCTTAGTTTTAGTTTCAGTTCAATAATCCCAAAATGCAGCCAGGAGTTAAAGTCCTGATCCTATATTGTGTCCTTCAAAATCTTGAATCTTTTCCTGTCAGAATGTCTCCAGCCAGCTTCAGTCTCTAGCTCCCTATGAATCCAAAGCCTCCAGCCAGCATGAAGGTAGATGTGGGAATGAAATCTTGACTCTGAATCTCCTAGAGTATGGGAATCAGACTCTGCCTCCAAGAGTGTGGGATTGTGAGTTTCCCAGAAGTCAATCCTAGTTGTGAATCTCCCAGAAGTCCATGAGGAGGCTTTTCCTTTAGACTTGTGAATCTCCTGGACTTGCGAATCCACTGAATCCTGGCTCTGAATCTCCTCAAGCTTCCCTGAAGTTCTCCCCTTGACTCACTCCAGACTGACTCCCCTATTCAATGTTGGCTCCTTATATCCTCCCAGAGAATGGGTTTGTGGGCACTTCATGGGCTTGTGGGAACTCCTTAGAGAACCAATAATGGAGCTTCTTTAAAGGTGTTAACTCCTTTAAAGGTATAAACTTTAAAAGTGTGAACTCCTTTTAAAGGTGTGAAATAAGCACATTATCTTGTCTCAAGTTCTGGTCCATAACATCTGCAAGAATCCTAACACTCCCCTTTATATTATCTGTGATCCAAGTCAACCAGCTTTCTTTTTATATCTCTGGAATGACACTCCATCTCCTCTCTCTGAATATCTACATATTATTATTCATGTCTGGCATCTTATTCATATCTGTCCTATCCCACTTCAAGGTTCAGCTTTAGATCACCTCCTATAAGAAACTTTTTTTTTTCATTCCTCTATTCACACTCCTCTCCCCTCCCAAAGAAATGCTTTAAATTTATTCTTTAAATACTCTGTTTCCTTGGAAACATGTTCTTTTCCCTTAGTAAAATGTAAGCTACACGAAGGCAGGAAATGCTTTGATTTGGATTTTGTTTATGTTTTTTTAAGATTTGTACTCACAAAACTGAAAAAATATCATAGTACATAATGAGGATTTAAAAGTGCTTGCTGAAACAAATTTATTAGACAACCATTAAGGTCCCTATCAGTTCAATCTAAAATTCTGTGATCTTGCTGATATTCACAAAGCAATGAGCGAAATGGGTTAGAATTTCTGCAACAATTATATATTCCTATATTATCCCATCTCATAATTTAGCAGCATAAGCACCCCATGAGTTCTTATGCAGTTCTTCATCAGTGAATAAACCTAACATCATTGTGGCAAGAGACTATAATGAATTACTTAGCTACATGTCCATTAGCACCAAATCCAATAACTCTTTTGCATTTAGTTGGCAAATGGAGCTATACATTGAAGAGATTTCAAAGGATGTCATAAACCTTATTTAATTTCTGAAAAGAAGGTACAAGGCAAGTATAGTTTAGTAAAAAGATCACTGACCTATGACTCAGAAGATCTATATTCTAATCCTGATTTTACCATTAACTTTATGATCCTGAGTGGGTAACTTTCATGCTGGGTTCTCAGTTTCCTCATCTACAAGGTTATATTAAATGAGACCTAAGGCTCTTTCCACCTCTGACATGCTATGTTCTAACAATTCTCTTAAGATTTACACATTCTGGGGTTCCAGGATTCTTGTTTAAGTGGTGAGTAACCTGTTGGCTGATTTGAAGTATCAAGTCTAATAGGTTTGTTGTTGTTGCTGTTATTGAGTTGTGACATTAATTTGGGGTTTTCTTAGCAAATATCCTGGAATGGTTTGCCATTTCTTTCTGGAACTCATTTTATAGATGAAGAAACTGAGGGAAGCAGCATTAAATAACTTGGCCAGGGTCACATAGCTAGTAACTATACAAGGCCAGATTTGAATGGGTATTTCTAACTCCAGGCTAGGCACTCTAACCACTGCATGACCTAGTCAAACTAACTACCCCACCTTATCCTTCTAGACTTTAATTATTCCAATGCCTTCCAATCAAAACTAAATATCAAGTGAAAAACTGTGCAGTAAACTATGACAAAACCCAATTAAAAAAAAAAAAGACAAATTGCACTTGCTCCTCCATTCAAATATACCAAATTTCAACCCCAGTTCTGCGTTTTTGAGATCCCTGCAGCACTTTTAAATTCTTAGGATATAAGATTCACACATAGGATTTGAGACTTACTTTTCTCTCACCCAACTTATTTATCTTTGGCTGCTACTATGAAAGGTTCTTGTATCTGCCAATCTTGAATTCATTTCTAAAATGCCTGATGTCAAGCCTCTGGCATCCACTATCAGGTGCACATGTAGAATGCATCCTAATGTGCACATTGCACATTAGAGTGCCCTCAGTGATCTGGCTTTACCTACACCAGAATCAATGAGGGAAAGAAAGCAAATGTGATTGATTTTTTTTTAACAGATAAGGAAACTAAGGCTGAGTGGAGAAATAACTTAAACAATATCTTTAAGTGGGACAATAAAGGGAATAACAACCAGAATCCTATCCCCCCCCCCACACACACACACACACTTTTCTCCTAGAGCTCCAAAGGCTTTGAATAATGAGAATGGCATGTAATCTCTTCAGAGCCTGCTTTGGGAAGCAGACAATATGAAAAGAGGAAGGTACATTTAGAATTAGAGCCATGTCTCTTAGTCAGCTCCCCTAGAAGGGGTGGTGGTGGAAAAAGGGGGGAAATCCCAGAAAGTGAAGAGAAGGGAAAGTTAGAAAGACCATTGCTCTGGCCTGAGTTACAGTCTTGGGTTATCATTTTAATGCTGTTGGGCATTTTATCTGCATTCATCAATCAGGGCAGATGGAAGTAACTGGAGGCATGAAATACCATGCTATGCCTTCAACTGTATATGCTCCCTGAATAAACTGATCATTCACCTCCCCACCATAGGCCTAATAGACCTGCATGAGTTATGCTGCACAGGCTTCCTGGATAGTCTTGGGGGGAAAAAGAAAAAGAAATACACTTGCAATTCATGAAGCATGCAGGGCTGCTTTATTTATGCATTGGACAGGAGGATCATGTCCAAAAGAGACAGACAGAGAGACAGGAAAACAGAGACAGATAGAGATAGAGACAGAAACACAGAAACAGACACAGAGACAGACAGAGACAGAAAGATGGAGATAAAATATGTGTTTGTGTGTTGTGGACTGCAACGGCATCAGAATGAGGATCACAATTAAATATGCCTCATACTATGGCACAGAGGGTTTGATTTTCCAGGACTACTTTCAAGTGCTGACGATGTCCTGGACTCTCTGTTCTAGGGACAAGGGATACAAAGATAAAATGAAATTACTTGATGCTCAAGAAGTTCACATTCTCCTGATGGGAAAACAACAGATGTAAATATATATATATATATACACATATATATATTTAAAGTAGAATATAACAAGATGAAAAAGAAAAACAGACAAGGTGCTCCAAGAAAATTCATGGAAGATAAGAAATTACTTTTTGGCCAGAGGGGAACAGGGAAGATACCCTGAAGGAAATGATACTTATACTTAAACTGTACCACTATGGTTTTAGAAAAGAATACTCAAAAACAGAAATGAGATTTACTTCATTATGTTGAAGGTGATGATGCTACCAAAATGATGTCGGTTAAGCAAATCCAAACACATGCATTTGCATAAGCCCTTACTCTCCAAACAGAGGATCTGACCTCTCTTGGAGGTATCACTAATAGCCAATGTTAATCTGGGAGGCACTGAGTTTCTACTCTACTCTACTCTACTTTTATATTTAATGTAAGCAATACCCCCTTCCAGAGGGCTCTAGGACCAGAACATGTGCCAGATTTTATAGCTTCCCTTGTCAATTCAAGTTAGCATACAACTAACATGGAAAAATGGCTCAGAGCATTTTTAGTCTTTGCAAAACGGTTCTCTTACATTGATATAAGGGACACATCTACCATTCTCATTTAAACAAGGGGAAACTGAAGGTAAGAAAGAAATGACTGATGCATGCTAAAATTGATGTCTGAGGCAGTCAGCCTTAGGGAAACAAGGTAGCAGAAGGGACAAAGCCACAGAAGAAGGCAGAAAGTTCAATCTTTCAAGTTATAATATCTCTTTAAAACTAATGGAAACTGTATCAATGCCTTCCCATCCTTAGAGCTATGTTTTAGCCCGAGTGGTGTTGAATAAGTTCGTTGATTAAAAGGTTGCAGCTGAGTGTCATCTCTGTCACTCCTGGACAAACTTGCCCTCCATGAGTACCTTGACATTTAATGTTGTTGGCCAAGATCAGAGGTACTGTCATGTCTGTGAACAATGCATTCCAGGTGAAGTCTGGAAGTGATGATATATTATATCCTCTGGTATCAATTAGCAGTTGGGGAATATTTCCTCATGTTCCTGCTTCAGGATTTAGGAGGTTTATGCATGCCCTTTATGCACTATTGATGAAAACCCAGACTAATTAACAAGACTTTTCTTCACTGCCACTATGAAAGCTGCCCACAAAGTTACTTTCCCCCCACTCCTCCAAATAACACTCAGAATCTCCCCTTATTCCATTCCTTATTCTTACCCTAATTTCAGGGAATTGCTTACACAATTTTCCTTTGTAAACAAAAAACCACTTAAGGACCAGACACAAAGTCTAGACTTTCCTCCAGAAATATAAATGAATCTTTCTTTCATCCTTTATATTATATAAAAATCAGTAATTCCACTTCAGAATCTAAAGTGCAAAAGTGAAAATGAGTGAGAGGGAGGAAAGGTGAAATGCACAGAAGAGGCCTACAGCCAAGAAGAAAGTACCAAAGAACATCATTTTCCTTCTGAGACGTTTTTGAAAACGAGCAGGGGAGCAGACACTTAATAAGAAGGTAGTTGTAATGAAGCAAAGAAAGGCACATTTACATTTCAGTAAAAAACAGGAAAGTAAGAGTCCATATAAGAGAAAAAAATGGCAGCAACCTATAGGGATTTAGGATGGGAAATGAATCTCTAAATCTACTAGGGATCTAAGATCATGTACTTTCAGATTTTTATAATGTGAAGGGGGAAAACAATCCTTTCATTTATAAACTATTTGGTGTTTTCAAAATAAATTAATATTACCTTTAGTTAGACTTTCTGCTTCTACTTATATATACTTATGTTTCTTTATTTTTATCAGTGATTTATTATGTTAATGATCTTTCTAATATTGAACCATGCTTGCATTCCTGAAATAAATCCAATTTAGTAATAGTGCATTATTTGGCACTACATGAAAGAAATAAAAAAAAACGCTAGCAAATAGATCATATCATTGATATTCATTAGTGATTTTGGACTACTATCCTCTTTCTCTGCCTTATCTTTCCTTAGTTTGATATCAGGACCACATTTATCTCATAAGGATTAGGCATAAGGTCTATTTATAAGGTATAAATTTTATTTTTTATTTATTTAGATCTTCACATTTTAAAACAGTTTATAAAACGTAAGGATTTATAAATTTGACTAGTTCTAGTACCTTTATTATATAACAATTTATGATCTGTTCACTAGACCAATCAATTATCAAGCATTTATCAAATTTCTATTATGTGCTAAACATTATGTTGGAGACTAAGGATATTATGAAACAATCCCTGTCCTCAAAAAGCTTGAATTCCATGAACTATATAATACTATATATATATAGTATAATTTACAATAATAATACAAATTTATGTATGTATAATACATAATACATATAATATTTACACATATAACTTATGGTTTATATATATATATATTATATATGAATATTATATGTGTATATATATATGCAATGTATATACTACACACAATAATCAATACAACACAATAAAAATTATAATACAAAGTTAAGTAGAGGGTCATTTTAGGGAGAGACCAGAAAAAGTCTCCTATAAAAAGTGGCACTTGATCTAAACTTTGAAATTTCAAAAGGTAAAGATGAAGAAGGGACCCTGAAACTCTAAAACTCCTTGAAGGACAAATTCTCCTTGAACCCTATGTCTGTGGGGAACAGCTTCATTCTGAAACTTAGGTGGGGCTGGTTTAGTTCAGAGTTGGAGATATCAATCCTATTGAATTGGAGAAATACCCTATTACATTGGAGATTTTCTATTCAATTCTAACTCCACCCATCAGCTTCATCAGGAGGAGGAGCAGGCTTTGGAATGTAGCCAAAGACTTCCTTATAAAAATGGCGATTAAAAACTCATTTGTTGGCAGCAGGTCCTGACATGCCATGCCATGCTATTCCAGGCTGGCTATGCTATGCTATGCCAAGGAAACTTCTGCCCACTTGAACAATATTCTCTTCCAGTGCTATTCTCTCTTTATCCTTACCTCTTTCCCTAACAAGATTTTATGCCTCTCTGCTAGAACTTCTCCACTGAGGAATTCAGCCTTTCTATTCTTGCATAGTAATGGCTTACTTCCCAATGCCAATAATAAACCTCTTTTATCAGTCTAGCCTTTCTAGGTCTGTAAATTCCTTTACAGAGAATCTTTGCACCACCAAAAGGATGTTCCCCAAAACTCCCTACCCTTGTGCTGAAGCCCAAGGAGGTGTAGGGGAGCCAAACCTCTCCATTTGGTTCCCTGAACCCCAAACCTGCCACTAGACCTTATCATTTAACTCCCTGACCACCAGAAACCCTAATCTCATTTTGGTTCCCTAAATCTAGACCTCATCATTTGGTTTCCTGACAAAAGGGTGAAATAATCCAGGCAATAAAATTCAGGACAGCCAAGGTGGTTGCAATTTAGAGAGCAGTTTATTCACCTGCCAGGATGGATCTTTGGATCGAGTTCTGTCCTGAACCCAAGTAGAGACAGACTTATAAGCAATTTTTGTTCTGCCTTGCGGTTACAACATTGACTCTGAAGAGGTCAAAGTAGATAGCTTAGCATACAAATAATTAACAGAGAAATTCCTGTCTTAGATGAAGAGGTCAAAGGAGATAACCTAAGACACAAATGATTAATAGAATTTTACATCCTTAAGAGAAATTCCTGTCTTATACAAACTTCAAAGGATTTACAAGCTTCCTCAGGAACTTCTTTTGATATACAAACTTCTCTATATCCAAAGGAAGCAAAAAAGTCCTTTGCAAATACAAACTCTGTTTTATGATCCTGTTTGTGTATAAAATTAACCTCCAAAATTCTATTCCTTGCACTAGGCCTTTCTGGAGGCCTTTTGCCTGCTGACCCTGTGGTGTCCCTTTTCTAATCAGTAAAGATTTTGTTTTATCACAGCATTGAGTAAGCAAATTCATTCCCTAAAGAATCCAGCCTTGGTACTTTGGAGGGAGGAGGAGGAGAGAGAGAGATAATCAGACAGCCAGGAAGGAACCACTGACCCATCTCTTCAACTCGACTTCTCACTCGAGAAGGGAGATGCTGAGGAGCTTACAGGATGTCTTATATTGTTAGGTAAGCATTCCATCTGAATATAGTTCAGCAACATTTTCCTATAAGCCTGAGGCCCCTTGACCCAGGGATGAGGGGGCCAGTCTTTTGTTTATTTCAAACCCCAAAACCTAAACCTCACCAAGGGTACATTGCAAAGGAGGGAATTGCCAATGGAAAGATACAGAGATGGAAGATGAAATTTTGTATGTGGCACATAGCAAGAATACCAGTTTGATTGAACCATAGAAGATGCAAATAATAAATTCATAAGTCTGGAAAAGTGGACCAGAAGCATATAGCGAAGGGCTTTAAATGGAAGAGCATTGATTTAATTGCATTATTTTACCATATGACTCTCATATTCAGTGAACTCTCTACCAAACCTGATCTCAACCTATCATTCCAGCCTTTTGGGATATTATTGTGCCTTTCTTATTCTATGATATGGCTTTCTCTCTGTTCCCCATTCATGGCACTTCATTCTTTCATCTCAATGCCTTTTCATCATTTCTTCCTCCTCCCACTTTTTTTTTCCTTCCTTCTTCTATGAAAAGTTTTGGAGAGGATTAAAAATGCATGTTTTTCTTAGAAAATATGCTCAGATTTTCTGAGTACAGAATTTGGAATAGCAGCTTAATTTCCTTTGTTTTCTGAAGTATTGCCTTCCATAGCCTTTCTTTTCTTGTCTCAGATGAGAAATCCTGAGTAATTTGAATTGGCAGTTTAGAGGTTATTTGCTTCATCTTGGTTGCCTGTAAATTCTTCCTTTGGGACTAAAGCAACTCTGAATGTGATGATAGTATTTTAGGAGAAGCTGAATTTGGGGATATCCTTTATTTGCACCCTGTGCATTCTGTCAGTCTTCACTTTGTCCTTTTCAATTCTCTCAGGACTTCTTGTATGATTTCTCAAAATGTGGAATTCAGGCTCTTTTTCTACTTATTTGTCAGGAAGCTAAAAAACCCTCCAGTTGCCTCAGGTTGTCTGAAGATCTATCCTCGAGCTACATCCTTTAGCTCCACCACTTTTGTCTGTAACTACTTCTAATCCCCTTTTACCTACATTGACTTCTTTTATTTAGCTATTTGTTCTGCTATTTCTGCCATGTTTTTCTTTCATCAGAGTTATTCTGTTCTTTAGAGAATCCACCATTTTACTGCACATCTCCACTGAATAGTCCACACTATCTTTGCCCTTCCTTCATTGATTTTGATTCCACCTCTTCACATATTAATTTTTTCTTAATTCCTCTTATTGAACTTAGCCAATATGAGGAATGTCAGAAAAGAATTATTTTAATTTCCTGAGCATTTTATTTTAATTCTGATGTACACTCTTTTGTATGTGCTTTTTTTAACTCAATATTTATTTTTCATATTGAAGCCTTTTTTTGATCAATGACTGCTTTACAATCTTTTTTTTCCTCCCTTTCTATGAAGCAATTTTCCTAATTTTTTTTTTTTTTTTTTGTATTTAAGGTAATTTTTTGTTTGGGTTCTTTATAATGATTCTTTTACTTGCTTTTCTCAAGATGACACCATGGAACTTGGATTCATTTGTTGGAACTCCTTAGATATCTTTAAATTATAGCATTCTATTCTTTGATTTTCCAAATCTATTTACATCCTTACATCCTATTTACATCTTATTACCATAGCATAGAATAATCCCAGATTAAAAAAAAAAAAAAAAAAAAAGCTGGCAATCAAGTTCAGGGTCTGGCTAATATTCCCAAATTAGGAAGGCTTTGGTCTTGACCTAATGTATCTATTGTCAAAAGACCACCAAAGCCAAATTCAGGGAAATTTGTTATTAGGTTGGCCATGATGATTTTTTTCAGATACAGGAAACCATAATGACAATGATCATGATATTGATGATATAGCTAACATTTGTAAAGTGCTTTAAAATTACAAAATACTTTGCATATAGATATTATCTTATTTGATTTTCACAACAACCCTATAGTAAGTGTTACTATTATTCCCATTTTACAGATGAGAAAACAGAAGCTGATTATACAACAGAAAAGATTACACAATTTATAAACACAAGGAATGATTCAAACTTGGATCTTAACTTCAAATTTAATATCCTTTCTACTACATTACGTAGTGGTAAATGAATGTTGATCCCTATCAGTGGAGAGAGCACATATATTGATGAAATTAGACATCCTTATAGTATTGAATTCTTACTTTATGCCCTACCTGTTCCCACAAAGTTGTAAATAGTTTTCAAAAAAGCCATGTGGATCTCAAGAGCAAATTATTCTGCCCTCACTATTAAAATTGTTGATAAAGGTGCTTTTTGTGAGAATCAAGAACTGAAAACAAAATAGACACACATCAACAGAAGAATGGCTAAACAAAACAAGAACATTATTTCCAATTTAAGCATTGATGAACATGACAGATCCAAAATATTTATAATATGAATAAATGCAAAATGAAATAAACAAGGAGAATAATACACATAATGAAAAAAATAAGTGAGAAGAATAAAGCAAGTGAAATTTAATGCTATAGAATTTGAATAACCAAGCTTGGACCCAAAATAAGAAATGTGAGAAGACATTTTTCCCTTCTGCTTTGCAGGAGTAAAGGACCAGGGGTGTGAGATAATACATGTGATGCTGGATATTCTTGACTGATTTTTCAGTTCTGTACATCAAAATTTTCTAGATAATGAATAATTTACCATTTTGAGCATCAATACTTTTTTTTAAATGGAAATCATTCTTCATCAAATTAATTTTATGGTTCCTTTTATTCTTGAACAGAGTATAGAAAATCTATACTTTTTTTTTAAGTGATGATTCAGGTTCATCCATGCAAATATCACTTATTCTCTTCAAAAATAAAATTTTTACAGAGTTTAGGTAAATCATAGACCATCCGTTCATGGAAAGTCTAAGAATATTTGTTCTTAGACTGTGATATAAAATAGTGATGCCCTCCAGATCTAAGAACGCATGTGATAAGGACCACACATATATTCTATCAAACCCAGACTCTGATCTGCCAATCAGATAACTATTTATGCCTACAAGGATCTCTCAGTCATTCCCTAAATGCTAATATCATTACTGAGATAGTGCTAAAATCAAAGTGACATACAGTCTCAGGGTTTGGAAAAATCAATGGAATGGGTCAGTGCAAGATCCATTATTTACATGTTTCTGATATTAAGTCCCCATATTGCTGGATTCAATAGAGGTTATATTTCATATTTATCCACATATATTCTTCATATACTGATTCTCCTTTGAATGAACTCACTTTTTCCCTAAACCTCTATTTTATTTTGGTTATTAATCATAAATACAGGCAGATGTCACATTACATCATCACCCATTCACCTAAACAACTGAATGAGCATTCTGACTGAACCGTGAGTCTCAAAGGAACACTGAGACTCTATTCATATTTTGGAGTGATAATTCAGTTCACTTTTTGTTCCCATAACAGCTGTCTGTCTTCTCAACCTTAATAGGTTATTGACTTATACTAAATGGTCCTTAGGTCAATATGGCTCTAGATTGCTGGGACTCCTTGAGCCCTGTTTTCTCTTATAAGCATTTTTAGTTTTGTTGTTGTTGTTGTTGTGGTTGTGGTTGTTTCCTTCCTTGTTGCCTGTCAATTTTTGTTGCTGTCAAAATGTCTTTCCAAAGCAATCCCTCTCCTTCCTTCTCATCTACTATTCACTTGGAAAACAGAGTTGGTCTGAATCCTGTCTTAAAAATTCATAAATAATAGTTTTTCAAATAAAATAGTAATTAGAAAAGTTCATGGAGTTTGTGATAATGACTTTGACTGTTCAAAATATTCTTTCTTTTTTTTTTTTCCTCTGAGGCTGGGGTTAAGTGACTTGCCCAGGATCACACAGCTAGGAAGTGTTAAGTGTCTGAGACCAGATTTGAACTCGGGTCCTCTTGAATTCAAGGCTGGTGCTCTATCCACTGCACCACCTAGCTGCCCGCAAAATATTCTTTCACATATTTCTTTTCTTGTTCTTGGCTATCGAATAATTAATCAAGTATTTATTAAGCATCTTCTATGTGTCAGGCAGTATGTTACGAATTGAAGGTAAAAGCATGAAGAAAGAAACCATCAATACAGGCAAACAGCTTACTTTCTAATAGTGCAGACAACAAGAACGTATATAAACATATATAACATAAATATAAAGTGAATAAATAAAAATACAAACAAAGTAGTTAAATTCAAGGTAATTTGGGAAAGAGAACACTACAGGAATCAGGAAAGGTTTCACAGGGAAAAGATGATACCCGAGCTATATCTTAAAGGAAGAGATCCTATAAATCATGGGTAAGGAGAGAATACATTCCATGTATGTGGGATAGCCAATATACAGACCCAGTATATAAGGAACAGAAAGGACCCTATATTGTTCCTAACTAATCAATCCAAAGAAGCCTGAATAGGGTTGTTTAACTAATACAGATGGTCCTGACAGCATAAGGGGTGTATATATGCTGAGACATAGATAGAAGTAGGAATGACCACCTGTAAGCACGGCTTCTCTGGTGGCTTAAATTCCTCAACCACAAAGAATGGAATAGATTGCCAGATGCTGATATGGACAGTTAAATAGGATATAAGAAATAATGTGGAACGAATGATAGAAAGATTTTTAGTCTAAAGATTCAGGTTCAAGTCACTTGCTATGAGTTCAGCTACTTGCTAAATGCAAGTCCTTAAGTGAATGCTCTCTTTAACATCACTTTTCTCATTTACAAAAAATAAGGACAATAAACATTAGGTGCCATGAGAAAAATAATTTGCAAATTTTAAATTTAAATTTAAGCAAATGATTAAAATTGATTATCTGTGAGACAAGTCTTTTCTCAGATAAACAGGGATCAGACTTTGAAAGAAAATTCAAGCCATGGCAAAGTCAATAACTAAAGCTTAAGTTCTGAGTCAAAAAGTTAGTGAAAATACAAAGGAGATTGAAGGTAAGGGGTTAGAATAAAGAAGCCATAGACAATCAAAGACCAAAATATCCATGGTGGTATCTATAGTGGTCTATGCAGCATCTATGATGACCTAGCCATGCTTTTAAGGCAAAATATTTCTTCATATCCTATGCTTCTGGTTCTGAGCTCTGATAAATGGTAGAGTAGTTGGGTTGAGTAACTCAATTTACAGAAGCACAGAAGAAATAAAATATCACAGAATCTCAGGTTGAAAGGGACCTTTCAATTAGCAATAGTGAGCCATGTGACACAGGGCTAGAGTGTAGTACTTGGTCTCCAGAAAACCTAAGAGTTTGAATCCTATCTCAGATCCTTACTACTGTGTGATCCTGAGACAATCATTTAACTTTTCTATATCTAAGTTTCTTCATCAGCAAAATGGGATAATAGTAGCACTCATCTCACATTTGATCATCTCATTTGATCCTTTGTAAGCATCAAATGAATTGATAAGTGTTATCTGCTTTGTAAACCTTAAGTAAACATATATATATGCATATATATATATATTATTATTATTATTATAACCATTTCAGAGATCATTTAGTCTAACCCTCATCTAAAAAGAAATGCCCTCTACCATATTCCTAAGAAATGACTAGATGGACTTCACTTAGAAAATTTCAATGAAAAGGAGCTCACTATCTACAAAGACAAGTCATTCTAGTTTGGGATAATTTGAATTGTTAGGTCTTCTCTAATAGACTAAAATCTGCCTCTCTATGACTTTCACTCAACTGTGTGTACTTAATATCTATTTAATAATTATTTTTCTGTGTATATCTGCCCCCAGCCTCACCCTTTTAGCATGTAAGTTTCTAAAAGGCAGAGACTTATATTTTTTTATCTTTTTACCCAGAGAACCTTGAATGGTAATGGGCACATAGTACTAATTTAATAACTGTCTGTTGAATTGAACCAAATCAAATTTAATTGTTTCTTTGCCTCCTCTCTGAATCCAAAAAGTCTAATCTTTCTTCTATTTAACATCTCTTCAAATATCTGAAAATAGGGTTTTCCCTCCTTTAGGAGTTATAACCATCCTCAGCTCTTCCAAACTTATATAGCATTCTTTCAAATCCTTTCATTATTTTGCTTATCCTCCTTTGGACATTCTATAGCTAGTCAATAGGACTTCCAAAATTTAACTAGAACTGGATAATATCTTTTAATATCTGATCAGAGGAAAAGACAATAAAACTATCAATTCCCTACTTTGAAGAGGATTTTTTTATATGTCTTCCTATCCTTGATGGGTGATATATTACTACAGCAAAAATCCCTAGGAAATTACTACAACAAATATATATATATATATATATATATATATATATATATATATATATATATACACA